>NC_139624.1:110418830-110509512 GCF_964638095.1 Poromitra crassiceps
TAACTCTACAAACTAACTCTTTTAGACAGAGAAAGTACACATTCTATTAGTACTTTTGAGATATTGTATGTTCACAAACTCCAAGCTGAAACGAATCCTCGGCTCTTATAAAATGAGCCATAATCCTCAAAAAACGGCTTGGCAGAAGCTACCTACAGCAAAAAAAAAACGTCTGGCAGTCAATGTGTTAACAGTCGACCGCTACTGCAACATTTGAGTTTTGGCTTTTCTTCAAGAATTTAAATTGAACGAACTTCTATCAGAAAACTGGTGCGATTGAAGGGTAAAAGAGGTCTGAGGCTCATGCTGCTCGTCCTTACGTGTGTTTGTCTTTGAGCGTCCATCTTGAATCTTTGCGCTCGTACATCACTATGGGAGGAACACGGTAGTCTGGAGACATCTTTCCACCATCGATCTGAGAAGTAAATCAGAGAAACAGACTAACTAACCAACTACAACTCAGATTGACCCGCATTTGACTTGAAGTCGGTACCCATTTCTCTCTGCGGGCTTCTACTATGAGCCAGCAGAACGGTGTTTAACTGAGCTCTTTGTGTCGTGCTTACCATTAACTATGAGCCAGCAGAATGGTGTTTAACTGAGCTCTTTGTGTCGTGCTTACCATTAACTATGAGCCAGCAGAATGGTGTTTAACTGAGCTTTTTGTGTCGTGCTTACCATTAACTATGAGCCAGCAGAATGGTGTTGAACCTTTGAGCTCTTTGTGTCGTGCTTACCATTAACTATGAGCCAGCAGAATGGTGTTGAACTGAGCTTTTTGTGTCGTGCTTACCATTAACTATGAGCCAGCAGAATGGTGTTGAACTGAGCTTTTTGTGTCGTGCTTACCATTAACTATGAGCCAGCAGAATGGTGTTGAACTGAGCTTTTTGTGTCGTGCTTACCATTAACTATGAGCCAGCAGAATGGTGTTGAACTGAGCTTTTTGTGTCGTGCTTACCATTAACTATGAGCCAGCAGAATGGTGTTGAACCTTTGAGCTCTTTGTGTCGTGCTTACCATTAACTATGAGCCAGCAGAATGGTGTTGAACTGAGCTCTTTGTGTCGTGCTTACCATTAACTATGAGCCAGCAGAACGGTGTTGAACTGAGCTTTTTGTGTCGTGCTTACCATTAACTATGAGCCAGCAGAATGGTGTTGAACTGAGCTCTTTGTGTCGTGCTTACCATTAACTATGAGCCAGCAGAATGGTGTTTAACTGAGCTCTTTGTGTCGTGCTTACCATTAACTATGAGCCAGCAGAATGGTGTTGAACTGAGCTCTTTGTGTCGTGCTTACCATTAACTATGAGCCAGCAGAATGGTGTTGAACTGAGCTTTTTGTGTCGTGCTTACCATTAACTATGAGCCAGCAGAATGGTGTTGAACCTTTGAGCTCTTTGTGTCGTGCTTACCATTAACTATGAGCCAGCAGAATGGTGTTGAACTGAGCTCTTTGTGTCGTGCTTACCATTAACTATGAGCCAGCAGAATGGTGTTGAACTGAGCTCTTTGTGTCGTGCTTACCATTAACTATGAGCCAGCAGAATGGTGTTTAACTGAGCTCTTTGTGTCGTGCTTACCATTAACTATGAGCCAGCAGAACGGTGTTGAACTGAGCTCTTTGTGTCGTGCTTACCATTAACTATGAGCCAGCAGAATGGTGTTGAACTGAGCTCTTTGTGTCGTGCTTACCATTAACTATGAGCCAGCAGAATGGTGTTGAACTGAGCTCTTTGTGTCGTGCTTACCATTAACTATGAGCCAGCAGAATGGTGTTGAACTGAGCTCTTTGTGTCGTGCTTACCATTAACTATGAGCCAGCAGAATGGTGTTGAACTGAGCTCTTTGTGTCGTGCTTACCATTAACTATGAGCCAGCAGAACAGTGTTTAACTGAGCTCTTTGTGTCGTGCTTACCATTAACTATGAGCCAGCAGAATGGTGTTGAACTGAGCTCTTTGTGTCGTGCTTACCATTAACAAAACAGCATTGTTAAACTGCTCAGAGATCTTGTCGGCTATCTTCAAGGCACACGGTGTGGGGCTACAGAGTGGAGCAGGGGAAGAAAGAGAAGGAGAAAACAGAGAAATGATGATGATGTTACATGGGTAGTGTACAGTGTGTAAAGCAATATTTAAAATTAAATGAGCGATTCGATTACAGTGTGGAGTTTGACATGACGGGAACAGCAGCTGGAAACTCACTCACCTACTGTCTGACACACAGGCGTTGGCTTGGTAATATCCTACTATCCTCTGCTGAGTCTGTGAACACCACACATCCACCTGAAACAGGAGGGAACGCTCTTGTGATTTTTAATTCACAGCGACTTAGATGCAAACCCTGAGTTCCAGCAACAGCCAACAACACTTTCACTGTGAGGAACGTGTGTTGATGAGACCCAAACTATCTGACTTAACACTTTCACTGTGAGAAACATGTGTTGATGAGACACAAACTATCTGACTTAACACTTTCACTGTGAGGAACGTGTGTTAATGAGACCCAAACTATCTGACTTAACACTTTCACTGTGAGGAACGTGTGTTGATGAGACCCAAACTATCTGACTTAACACTTTCACTGTGAGGAACGTGTGTTGATGAGACCCAAACTATCTGACTTAACACTTTCACTGTGAGGAACGTGTGTTGATGAGACCCAAACTATCTAACTTAACACTTTCACTGTGAGGAACGTGTGTTGATGAGACCCAAACTATCTAACTTAACACTTTCACTGTGAGGAACGTGTGTTGATGAGACCCAAACTATCTGACTTAACACTTTCACTGTGAGGAACGTGTGTTGATGAGACCCAAACTATCTGACTTAACACTTTCACTGTGAGGAACGTGTGTTGATGAGACCCAAACTATCTAACTTAACACTTTCACTGTGAGGAACGTGTGTTGATGAGACCCAAACTATCTAACTTAACACTTTCACTGTGAGGAACGTGTGTTGATGAGACCCAAACTATCTGACTTGAATGACTTGTACTTTGATGACTTGAAAAGGTTTCTAGAGTCTTCTTGACTTGAGATCTTGTGTTTGTGTAAATGACTCCCTTAGATTGAGACTGATGAGATTTGTTCCAGCAGACGACTGAACTTAAATCATGTTTTCTGAATTTGTTTGGAATGATTTAATTTATTGAAGTTGAAACTGGTGATAGAAATCAAACTTATGATGCTCTGACCAAGTTGTTAAAACCATATAGCATTGAAAAGTCCTAGATATTTCGTTTTCTTTAAAGACGAGCTGAAGTGACATCTCAGCGTCTGTGATGACGCATCCGAGTGAAAATAAACATTGCTTTGACTGGAACAGGGTCGTGAGGCGGGACATAGCGTGTTGGACCATTCTGGGGACTGGAGTTGACGTTGGCCAATCCTGGCGCTTGTATGGGGTGTTCTGCCTCCAAATGGAGTGGGATTCTGCGTGTCCTGCCGCCACACGAGTGGGAACCGCATAGAACCGGGCAGCCGGCTGCTTCCGTGCGAACACGGCGAAGCAAGAGTGCTGCCTGCCGGCTTGGAGCATCGACTAGCCGCGGTAAAGAGCCTCGATAAATACAAAATATTCCTGGAATGCGAGTTTAACAAGCCAGTTACATGTCCTTTGCATTCTACATTAACTTAAGACATTACCGTTTGGTATATTTTGTATGTTACATACTTATTGGCCAAATATATTAACATTTATGGGCTAGAAAAGTCTGCCCATGTAGGCTCCATCTTGAAAGCTCAGAATTATCTTGTCGCAATGAAGATTGATTGACAGCTGTCATGTCGTGATATGATTGGTTAAAATGGGGCAGAAATTTGATAGTTCTTTGTGATGTCAGCATACTGTAGATTATATTTATGAATGAAATCCTGAAAATTAACTTTTGATGTGAAAAACTAAAGGAATTTGATTTTTGGCATACATGGTTAAACGGGTGCACTGAATACCCAGGGATGTGATCTAAAATGAAAAAAGGTCATTTTTGGGTTCAGCTCAAATTGAGACTCTTGATTTAATTTGTTTGGACTTGACTTGCTGTTCTACATTTAGACTTGGGACTCACTTGACTTGAGACCTGTTCCTCTGACTCCCCTTTTCGACCAAGGCAGTTCCGGGACTGGTCCGGACTCGGAGACAGTGCCTATCTTGAACCAGTTCTTTGTGTTTCAACTAGGGCTGTGAATCTTCACTGGCATCATGATTCGATTCAATTACGGTTAATCTGTCAACGATTCGATTTGATTCTATTCCACGATGCATCTCGATACAGCTCAAAGTATTGCAGCTCCAAGTATCACATCCTCAATTTTCTATATTATTACTGCACATGGCTACTTTTTCATCAATTAATACAAGCAGTCAGATAAATATCAACTCCCTTTTTTACTTAGAAAGTGCTTTAAAATCTGAATGTCAACATAAATTTAAACATAAACGATTCAGCGATTATCTGTCAACGATCCGATTCGATGCATCGCAACACCTCAGCATCGCGATGCATCGATTAAACAATTAATTTTGACACCCCTAGTTTCAACAGCCAAAGAACTGGCTCTCTGCCAGGAAAACTGGTTCCAGAGTGGAACCACCTCTTTGCTAACCTGGACTAGACGAAAGAACTGTTTACATCTGAGGGCAGGATTATCTCTTCAGTAGACAAAGAAAGCACGGCACAGCCGAGTGGCCGGATGAAAGGAGATATCATTACATAATCCTCCACCTCGTATCTAAAATAACTGCATCCAAAGTGTGACTGAAGGTTAAACAAAGTAGCGTGTAGATGTCTAAATCACTATTCATGACGTGTGCGGAGAGCACTGTCCACAGGGAGAGCACTGTCCACAGGGAGAGAGAGCACTGTCCACAGGGAGAGCACTGTCCACAGGGAGAGAGAGCACTGTCCACAGGGAGAGAGAGCACTGTCCACAGGGAGAGCACTGTCCACAGGGAGAGCACTGTCCACAGGGAGAGCACTGTCCACAGGGAGAGCACTGTCCACAGGGAGAGAGAGCACTGTCCACAGGGAGAGAGAGCACTGTCCACAGGGAGAGCACTGTCCACAGGGAGAGAGAGCACTGTCCACAGGGAGAGAGAGCACTGTCCACAGGGAGAGAGAGCACTGTCCACAGGGAGAGAGAGCACTGTCCACAGGGAGAGAGAGCACTGTCCACAGGGAGAGCACTGTCCACAGGGAGAGAGAGCACTGTCCACAGGGAGAGCACTGTCCACAGGGAGAGAGAGCACTGTCCACAGGGAGAGAGAGCACTGTCCACAGGGAGAGAGAGCACTGTCCACAGGGAGAGAGAGCACTGTCCACAGGGAGAGAGAGCACAGGGAGAGAGAGCACTGTCCACAGGGAGAGAGAGCACTGTCCACAGGGAGAGCACTGTCCACAGGGAGAGCACTGTCCACAGGGAGAGCACTGTCCACAGGGAGAGAGAGCACTGTCCACAGGGAGAGCACTGTCCACAGGGAGAGCACTGTCCACAGGGAGGAGCACTGTCCACAGGGAGAGCACTGTCCACAGGGAGAGCACTGTCCACAGGGAGAGCACTGTCCACAGGGAGAGCACTGTCCACAGGGAGAGAGACGATCCCGGCTCACAGGGCGACTGTCACCCGGGGTGGACTGTCCTCACTGTGGACTGTCCTCACTGTGGTTTGCGGCCAGAGCAGCAACCTAGTAGCGGCTAGGACAGGGGTGGGCAACTGTTTTTCATGGGGGGCCACATGAGAAACCCAGATTGTTGCCGGGGGCCGAACAAATATTGTCACGCCGTAACCCATGGATGGGCAACTTTGATGATAGAGAGGGCCACAAAAAAATGTCCTCGCTACCAGTTTTTGCTGAGGGCTGAACGGCGCCAGCGCGAAACATTTTGGGCATTTGAAGCCAGGTTTAGAGGAATAACTCATTTTAAATTAACAGTTGTGATGTCATTATTCAGTCTTAACCACCAATATTTGATCCTTTTCTCACTCACTCCTATGTCACCACCCGCTCTCCCTCTTCAGTGCTTGAAATTAACTTTTTTGACCACCTGCCAATATGGCTGCTAGATTTTAAAGTTACCAGCCAATTCGAATTTCCACTAGCCGAAATGTTTTTCTTGAAATAAACCAGAATATGAGTGGGTTATTTTAAGCTTAAGTATCAGTAAGTGGCCCGGGATTCTCAAAGCCTGTGTTGAGGGTCACACAAGAACAAAAATGCACTCTTGAAGCTAAATAAATCCAAAACCAACAAGTTAATTATTTAAATTTCTACTTCAATGTAGAACAGTCATTTCTTACACATGAGATTACTTTTAGCCTTTTAGTCATAAATATTATTGAAATATATTCCATATTCCAGACTGAAATGCTATAACAGAAGAGTATTGGCCAGAATGACATGAACATTTGGACACTTATTCAGCAGGTATCTTGCATGTTGCGTTCAGGTGCACTGTAAAAAAAAAAAAAAAAAAAAAATTTTTTTTTTTTTGCAATTCCATCGCGGGCCACACAGGGGGCGCCCGCGGGCCGCATACGGCCCGCGGGCCGTATGTTGCCCATGTATGGGCTAGGAGCAGGGGAGAGAGCCAGGGGAGAGACATTGTGACTAGCGATTTTTATAATGAGCCAATTACATATTCCTTTGCATCTACATTAAACTAAGATATTCCAACAGATTTTAAATGTTTGCATGGTTATTTGCTCAGATATACTAACATTTATGGGCTAGTCATGTTAGCAAAACATTCAGATGTATTCGGTGACGTGACAATGTGGCTCTATAGCCCGCTCTAGCCCATGGAAAAGCAAAGCGCTTCTTAGAAGGTTCACAAGTTGAACAAACTGCCAACCAGCACCAGCACTAGATTCCAGTTGGTGGAAAGGAGGTGTTGTAGGTCACGTCTCCGGTAGACAGTAAGGCTGCCCTCCATGGCCGTAGCCAGGGTTTGAGAAATACCGAGGTCATTTTAGTGCGGCGTGGGGGGTCCAGGGAGGGCTGTGGCCACCCGGTCCGAAAATTGTGTCCATTTTAAAGTAAAATGCTTCAATCTGGTGCACTTTGAGAGCAAAAGTAAGAGGCTAGATCTATAAAGAACTACAGACATCATATTAGATTAATATCCTCTTTACTGTGCTGTTGCTTTACAATGATACAAAAAATAAATGTCTCCCCACATAATATATATTCTGCATAAAAGGTCACATATGGCAGAATACTGCTCAATTAAATACAATGGCCCATCTACACAAACATCACTTACAGGGGAGTTACTTACCCATTCACTTCAATAGAACTGTCCCCAAAGTCAAGCCCCAATCTAGCCCCAATGCAAAATGTGAACGTTGTGGTGAGTTATGTCTCTTCCTTCTATATAGCACAGAGAGGAAGCAAATTGTTGCATTTCTGAGCAACTATGTCATATATCATGTTATTTATGAGGGCTTTAAAACATCAATGACAGATGAATAGATCTGGGGGTGGGGCCGGAGCTATCCCCCCCCCCCCCCCCTTTTTTTTAATGAAAATACCGAGGTCATGACCTCGGTGTCCTCAATGGTAGCTACGGGCATGCTGCCCTCGACCAAACATTGTCTTAGTTGACTAACAGTCGTTTATTTGAAGCGATTAATCAATTGTCCACACACGAGGACAAGGACACACACATACAGACACAGAAATTCCTTGTTTTGTAGTTTGATGGCATCAAAATCTCACTCCAGCCAGGTACCCAAAGCTGGCAACCCTGGTCTAATAACTTTTTAACGACAAGTCACAGCTCCCCAATGGAGGTTGAGTGGGTGTTTTTTTCCTTGCTGCAACTAACCGACTAATGGTCGACTAAGACTCTTCTCATCGATTAATAGGCTGAATCACCGTGATGTTGTGTTAACAACAACAGGTACTTCCGGGTAGACACCTTTAAATGGATTTAAATTGTGGAGATAATCGCAAACTTATGTACAGTATGTGTTGATAACCCAAATCTCCCCAACAGTGACATCTCACTGCCGGTCGGACCGGCTGCTAGTTTTGGGTGAACTCAAGCTGTAATTGTTTTTATTCTGTGGCCCAACAGGTAAATTAGGTCTCTCAACTAACTTTAGTGAAAGTGTTGTTAATTAAAGTCCCATTCTGTAACTTCTGACTCTTTACTGACACCGGTAGCCATTAGAGTAACTGCAGGCAGCATGTGATCGAGCATGCACCTAGCACAGGGGTGGGCAACTGTTTTTCATGGGGGGCCACATGAGAAACCCAGATTGTTGCCGGGGGCCGAACAAATATTGTCACGCCGTAACCCATGGATGGGCAACTTTGATGATAGAGAGGGCCACAAAAAAATGTCCTCGCTACCAGTTTTTGCTGAGGGCTGAACGGCGCCAGCGCGAAACATTTTGGGCATTTGAAGCCAGGTTTAGAGGAATAACTCATTTTAAATTAACAGTTGTGATGTCATTATTCAGTCTTAACCACCAATATTTGATCCTTTTCTCACTCACTCCTATGTCACCACCCGCTCTCCCTCTTCAGTGCTTGAAATTAACTTTTTTGACCACCTGCCAATATGGCTGCTAGATTTTAAAGTTACCAGCCAATTCGAATTTCCACTAGCCGAAATGTTTTTCTTGAAATAAACCAGAATATGAGTGGGTTATTTTAAGCTTAAGTATCAGTAAGTGGCCCGGGATTCTCAAAGCCTGTGTTGAGGGTCACACAAGAACAAAAATGCACTCTTGAAGCTAAATAAATCCAAAACCAACAAGTTAATTATTTAAATTTCTACTTCAATGTAGAACAGTCATTTCTTACACATGAGATTACTTTTAGCCTTTTAGTCATAAATATTATTGAAATATATTCCATATTCCAGACTGAAATGCTATAACAGAAGAGTATTGGCCAGAATGACATGAACATTTGGACACTTATTCAGCAGGTATCTTGCATGTTGCGTTCAGGTGCACTGTAAAAAAAAAAAAAAAAAAAAAATTTTTTTTTTTTTGCAATTCCATCGCGGGCCACACAGGGGGCGCCCGCGGGCCGCATACGGCCCGCGGGCCGTATGTTGCCCATGTATGACCTAGCACCTAGCACCTAGCACCTAGCACCTAGCAGCTCTTTGTGCACATTTATTTATTCCCAAATCTTACGGAATGGGCCTTTAATGAGATATGAAAGCATCAAACATGTGTTTTAGACTAAACAATTATCTTTTTCTCAGTTGTTCCCACCCCACGTTTGCTCCGCTCCATTAAATTGCATGTAGGCAGGCGTTGTCTACCCAGATGTTATTGTAAACAAACATTGCACACAATATTCCGCTTTTGCCCATATTTGGAAAATGACAATGACAATAAATGAATAATCCAGTAATATTCCCGTTTACATGCAGCCGTAGCTCGCCCTCCCCGACACGTGAGGGAGAGAGAGAGATTCAGGTAGGCGGAGTCGCAGAGTTTTTCTGTTGAGAATAAACAGAGCAGCACTATTCTTACGAGCATCACTTGGTCCATTTCAGGAGCAGCTTGCTGCTGAAAGGTTTGGTGTTGCGCATCCAAGTCTTTCATAAAAAGTAGGCTAGTAGCCTACGTTATTACCTCGCAGGCTCGCAAGCATCATGGACTTCCGTGGGCACTGGGCACTATAGGCTACTCTCTCTCTCTTTAAATCGATGTTTCTCATCTCCTCCCAATCAGAAATGTCGGCTTTTCTTTTTGCATGCCAGAGATGATGGATTATTATGATTATATCGCTTGTTCTAGCGCTTTCTAGCACACATCAGTTGACCACAAACAGGCAACATGTGTCACAAACTGCCCTGATTGAGACGCATATTCCGAATGCGCTGTATACATGATCAAAGAATCCTCCGAAAACCCGAATAATACTGGAATAACCCAAATGTCTTAATCGGAAAATGCAAAATTCGGAAAAAGGGCAAATTCGGAAAATGCAACTGGAATATGATGTTTACATGACCCTTATCAAATTCAGAATATTGTCATTTTCCAAATAATAGTGGAATATTGTGTGCATGTAAACGTAGTCAGTGTGATTTGGTCTATAGAAGGGTTTTAACTTGACAACAAAAACATTCTAAATTGAACCCCCGCTCACTTCCTGTTGCAGTGTTTGCTATGGACATAAAAGAAAAAACATTCAAGTGCAGGACTGACCATTCCGTGAAAACCGTCTATACATCTGAGCGGCGAAAACAAAAGTAACGATGTCGAGTGAATATTTCTGCAGTTTGCCGAATGCTGAGAAAAAGGAAGTGTTGTGGGGTTGCACTCTGGTGAAAACCGTCTATAGGGGGCTAGTCTCGCTGGCCAGCCTCCCCTCCCTACCGTGAGGAGTCTGGCGCCACGGAAACAGGCAATTGGGATAAGCCCTCCCCTGCTCTACAGCTGCTCCCCATTGGAGCGACTGTTTCAGTTGCTGCCGGATGTCCGCTCCCGGCTTATTACAAGCTCTGTCATTGGCTCCGACCATGTCAATCAGAGCGGCTTCCGCTCCCTCCTCCGTGTGTGGCTGTAAATAGTGCCCTGCCGCCTCAGTGAAAACAACAACGCTAACTAGCTAGCAAGCTAACGGCATAAACCTACATGCTAGCTCGTTGCTACATGCTGAAAACGGCAAGTTGGATTGTTGGAAACTATTTCCCAAGAGCACTGCCGCTAAGCGCCGCACATCGCAATCCCACTATGGAGACCTGAGGCCAGACTCCCTTCACGGTAGGGAGGGGAGGCTGGCCAGCGAGACTAATAGACCAAATCAGCGGGATGTTTACATTTACTTCCGGGTACCCCTGGGTCCACACATTATAATGGCGGTGAACGGCACAAACTGACGTGTTGAAGACAAAAACAGACAAAGAAGACAAAAATGGGTCGTCCGTGTTGTGTTGTTGTTTAATATCATTCATAACAACACTTTCACTAACGTTAGTGGAGACCAGACTAGCTTATTTACCTGTTGGACCAGACCAGAGTAGACTTGACGCTAAATTAAATTAACGTGGCGTCGGTAGCTCTGTCTGTAACGTTAACGAGTCTGCTCTCGCCGAGAAGAGCCTGGTGACGCGAGGTTACGAGTCTGCAAAAAAACAGCGAGTTTGACAGACAAACAAACATTATTAGCTAGCTAACACTACATAAAACAAACACAGAAGAAAGGCTAGATACGTCGGACAAGCATGTTTACCAACCGTTTAACCATTTAAATTGAAAGTAGTCGGCCGAAAACAACGAGAGGGTTTGACAGCATTTATTTGACAACACGCACATTTAAACCTGCCGCCTTCCCCAAGTGGTACCCGGAAGTAAATTTGTTTACATGGTGACGTCACGGTGATTTGGTCTATAGGGGGCAGCCCTATCAGGCAAGTACCTGTGTGAGAGCCAGCTGGGTGATGGGAGCCAGAGGCAAGTGGGAGTGGAGGAGCGGGACGCAGTCGGTGACGCAGACAGCGCCACCTGCCGGGCTGGAAGACAGCAGCAGGCCATTGATGCTGCAGCGGGGAAACAGGCAGGCGTGCAGGTACATCTTCACATAGGCACGACAGGACAGCTCCACCTCACCCATGACTGACAAGAGGGGAGAAACAGCCCTGAAAACACAAGGCATGAAACTATTAAGGAAGTGTTTAATCCAGTTTAAACATCCATCCACTACTTTAGTAATTAAGGATCTTCCAGCTAGAGCAGGGGTTGCCACACTTTTTTTGCATGTGTGATGCCACAATTGTTCGAGTGACATCAGTGATGACATCAATTCTGACTTCAATCTCAGAACTGTTTTATTCTCTTTTCTGGGATTAAAGTCAGAATTCTGACTGTAATCTCAGAATTCTGACTTCAATCTCAAAATTCAGACATTAAAATGAATTTACTCTCAGAACTCAGATGTTAAACTCTGAATTCTGACTTTAGGGTGATTACACACCAAGAGCGACGCGAATATACAGCACGGAATTGCAATCACAGCAACAGATGTACGTCGGAAGCAAATTACTGAAAAATTGACCTTGGTTCGAAAAAATAAACGCAGAAATATCGCTCAGCAAAACTTCACCGTTGGTATGCAGTTGCATTGACTGATAATAGGCTCGAAAAATATTATTGACGTGCAAATTAATTGCACACAAAAAAATTCCTCCAGTGTGCATGGACCTTTAATCTCAGAACGCTGACTTCAATCTCAGAATTCTGACATTAAACTCAAAATTCTGACTTTTCTCAAGATTTAATCTCAGAATTCTTTCTTTAAACTCAGTATTCTGATTTTTACGTTTTGTTTTTTGCTGCAGCCAGCATGGCCAGCAGCTCTATAAGTCACTTGGTTTGTTGGTTGTTGGTTTGGTCGGTGATTCCACAAGAAAATGTTAGTCGACAAAATCAATCAACTCCGACTTCAGTAGTGAGGTCAGAGTTTCTGCATTACTGACATCATCACGAATCATCAAGGAGCACTAATGTCATACCTCATAGGGACAACATTAGGGAGCAGTGATGTCACATATCGTATCGATGACATCATTAGTAGTGTTGTGATACTGAGTAGTCTCAATGCCAGACCCATGAGAGTTCTTATGCTGATATACATTACTGCATGTTGCAGATCTCTCTCTGGGTCTGGGACACTCCTCTCACCACCCTGAGTGAGACCGCCCATCTAACCCACCTGGTTGCCTGTCACAGGAGGCGCAGCCCATTTTTTGAACCACTCTCTCACTGGTGCTATGAGTACGACCTGTCACTCATTCAATTTCAAACCCCCTAGACCCGCCCTTAAAGAGCATATGTGGCTGTGAAGTGACACAGACTAATTTATGTAGTATGCGGAGCGCAGTGATTCAACGTAATATTTGAGTCTGGGGAGAGACTAGACACTGAGTAACATATTTAGGGAGCAGTGGCTTCCCAAGCAGGGGCATCCCAAATGGTACCTGGATGTCACCACTGTGATGAGGTGATGTCACAATAAAAGTGACATAATTAGCAACAAGTATCCGATGATGTCACATCATCAGAGATGGTTTGATGCCATTGATCATGTCATAAGTCCTACATCAATTACATCTGATGACATCTTCACGGATGATATCACAATTGCTCTGTGTAAGTGATTTGTGACATAACTGATGACATCACAATTGCTAAAGTGACATAACTGATGACATCATCACTGATATCTGGCCACAGCTGTTGCATTTTTAAGGTACAGGACAGACAAACCCCATCTTTATTTGTAACCACTGAGCTAGTTAGGTCTCTCTGGAACCACAAGGGACTGTCATTTTCTGCTACTCTAGTTTTCTGATCTCTTTCACTATGTCGAGATATTTGACCGTATTGTGCCGAGCAGCTTTTAACTGGAAGCAAAATGCACTTGCTGATATTCAGATAGATTCAGATTCAATTTAATATCGACAGTAAGTAATCAGATTACAAACGAGGCATTTGACTAGAGACCAGAATGACTTGATCTTGACATTTAAAAAGAAATTTAACTTTAAGGCTTTAATAATTAGCATTACTGTACTACTGACCGAATGAATGGCAATGCTCTTGATATCATACATACAAAAACCAAACAGCCAACCAAACAGAATATTAAATTCAACTTCTATACATAAATTCACTAGTCTTCACTACATTTACATTTATTAAGTCTGTATTTTACTAGGTGTGTCCAGCCAGGGGAGAATTACAGCTGGCTAAATAACCTAGCAGCTAACTAGCCTGCGAGCTAACTAGCCTGCGTTGATGGTAGTAGCATGCTAGCTAACCAAGCAGAGCAGCATTCGTCCTTACCTACAGAGGAATATAATTATTCAATTGAGCTGTTGGAAACGTAGTCTCGAGAAATAAATGTTATTTTTGCGATGTGCTGATGTGATATTTCATATAGACTAGTAAACAACCGGCAAAAATATAACGGCACGGGACATCAGACAGACATCTAATGCCAGTAAACTGTGACTTGACTTCCTTTCTCGCCCACAACAGTGAATTTGCTATTTAATTGGCCAAAATATCGACACGTTGTATGCGATTGGAGGATTGCGGAGTCAATCATTCATTCAGACGTATCACGCTTCCATTCCATAGTAGTTCTCCCTCTAGTGGAGAGGGTTTAAATCACAGAGGGGAATGGGAACGTAGCATTTTAGACTTTTGACATCAGCTAAAGCGCAAGCAAGAGAATAAAAAGAAACAAGTTGACACACGGTAAGTAGAATTGAAAAGTAAAGCATTGTCTCGACATCACGTTTGTAATATGATTGATTACTCACTATGGCTATTCAAATAATCTTGAACCTGGAAATTGGCTACCGCTAGACAAACTTGGAACACTAAAGCCCCTCGCATTAGCACAGACAGCGATGCATACATCTATGTAACGCTAGTTTCCTTACAAAATAGTCTGTAGTCATTCCAACATCAGGCTAACTAATTTAATGAACAAACATTATCTTTGTTGTAATTCTGGTTGGAACTGTACGTTGCGGTTTGCCCTAGCAACCGAACAGCGGCGCTAGCTAACCAAAACACGGGAATGATGCTGCATTCCGGTCCTATGGATAAATGGGAAATCTGACATCCTACGATCCAACGTGCCTCCAGCCTTCAGGTTGAGAGAGGAAAATGCTTGCCGATGGACCCAGATTTAATCGATTTACGGAATTCAGTCCTCAACAACAAGGAAACAACAATTGTACTTTTATGATCGCATGCCAGGACAGGAAACAACTACCGGTATATATTTACTATAATCTATAGGCTACTCTTGTTTTGCAATCAGACATGAACCGAAATGTAAGTGTGGACACGATGATCCGGAGCGACCCAGGACTGCATTAAACGAGTAACGTTAAAGGAGTTAAAGTATGCTAAAATAATGCTACATTTGCATGAAATTACCGCAACCGGTGGATTTTACGGACACCCCAGAGCCGTATAATAGGGACACCCGTATGACATGAACGCAGCCCTCGGTATGTCAGCCAATCAACGTACAGGAGGGGAAGGGCTTAACAAACTTGCCGACCCTTGTGGTTGTTGTAGCCAGAGATAGCTATTCAAGTCTAACCTGACTCCGCCAGATGGGGCGGTATTGAGTTCACAATCCATCTGGCAGCGTCAGGTTAATTCAAGTCCGCTGCACCCACTTCCTAAACCAGATTTTGTTTCATGCAAAAATGAAAGACGTTAACCATTTATTTAGTAACTAAACAAGTAACAGGGGCCTGTCGGGTGTGGAATGTACATTACAATAAGTCGTAGGTTTACTGCCGCTGCCTGTCATGTAAGGCAGGGGGAGGATGGAGGCGGCTTCTCTGATTGAGACGCTGGTGAGGTGACGGGGTTTATTTGCACTCAATGGACAGATTATAAAGCAAGAACCGGGACCTTACATGGCCTATAATTAAGAACAACTATGTTAGCGAGGTGTGTGTGTGTGCAGAGATGGGCAGTATTTAAAATACATATTTAAAATACATTTGTGTATTTTGTCATTTGTATTTGGCTGGACCGAGAGAAATAAGATGTAATTTGTATCAAAATACTTTCAGACCTTGTATTTTGTGTGGCGGCCGAAACGCGTAGGCAACTACACCTTTTTTCCTACCTTTTCCCACTTTCCTTCCTCTTACCTTCCTCAACGAGTGTCGCCTTGGTTGCGCCTGAGACCACCACACTATCCAAGTAAGTGGCCTCTGGCACTTTATTTTATAAGTGTTCCCTCACCAAGAGCACCTCAAACAAACAAACAAACAGACACACATACGACAGAGCACGCCAGCTCCCCCATTTTTCTCTTGTATTTTGTGTATTTTAAATACATAAAATACTTTTTTCTTATGTTATGTCATTTTATTCTCAAATTGACAACTTTTTAACATTGACACAGGTTTAAACTGTGGAATAAAGAAAAACGCAATGTGACATGTTACTTCTACTCCGCCTCTGATTGGTTTACCCTCAGAACAAACTCAACCACAAATCAGAGGCAGAGTAGGGTGGGTCTTGAGTCAGACTTCACATCAAATCTCGCCTAAACTAGTAATGAAGCCTTGTGTTGGTGGAAATTCCCCCAGAGAGAAATAACTAATAAAAATATGATGATTCAATAGTGCATGCATTGGCCTATCTGCAAATGAAACGGTTTAATGCATATTCATACCAGTGTATCATATTAGAGAGACACAACTAATATAATCTTAATTAAAATTGGATAAATGGGTGATGCGGGAGTGGCGGCAGTGTGGGTCACGATTGTGATGTCATCAGTGATGTCACTCGAACAACTATTTGCGCAACTGTGATGTCACTTAGGCAGTTGTGATGTCATCAGTGATGTCACTCGAGCGACTGTGATGTAGTATGAGCCAATGGCGCACAGTTGCACGATGGCACCTAGGTGGGTGGGCGGTGTCTGTCTGTCTGTCTGTCAATCACAATTTTGGGAGCCCGTGGAGCGGGCGATTTCCATAACTGCAGCCATGGCGCATCATCTCCAGAGTCTCCACCTATATTGTTATGATGTAGATATCTATGGCTAAACATGGTCAAAGTTCCAAAACTTGAAGTTAACATGTAGAAATGCTGCATGTAAGTCAAAAGCCCTCACAGAAGGTGATTAACAGCTGAAGTGAGGGAGAAATTAGCTATGCTGAAAAACAGCTAAAACTGAAATTGAAGAACTGTAGTGTGTTAGAGGGTACACAAAGGAGAATACTGTCACAGAGGACTAAAGAGATGATTTACCATCTAAAGAAACCAGAACATTTCACATTTGAGAAGCTGGAATCAGAATTAGGACATTTTTCCTGAAAGAAATGGCTCAGAATGATTAATAGATGATCAAAAAAGGCAATTAATGTAATATTTGGCAATGAATCGATGAATTGACTAATCGTTGCAGCTCTTTATCGGTTTTTATAAAATTTATTTTTATGTATTTTCAAAATACAAAATACATATTTGTATTTCAAATACATTTTTCAGACCAGTATTTTGTATTTGTATTGTGATACATTTTTTGAGCAAGTATTTGTAATTTGTATCAAAATACTTTATGATGTATTTTCGCCCATCTCTGTGTGTGTGTGTGTATACGAGGGATCAGCCGAGCAGCATTTTGGTAAACAAACCCTGTCACTGGGTGGCAACGGCAATGGAACCCTATGGAGCCCAAGTGGCGTGAGGCTTGAGTGGCTGACTCTAGCCAGTTAACTCTGTTTACATTTTAAAAACTGCAACAGTTCACACAACATGGATATATTATACATCAAACTCTTAAGCTATTTCTGCTCTCACTCAGAATGTCAAAATATAAGCGATGTGATGTAGCCTATAGTTTTTGAGATATTAACGTTTGTTTGGCACAACTCATACTATTAACTGCTGCTGGGTTCCGCATTTCTGGGTGGCAAGTGACCCGCCTGATCCCTCGTATATATATATATACTGTATATATATATATATATATATATATATATATATATATATATATATATATATATATATATATCTCTCTCTCTCTATCATCATCATCATCATCATCATCATCAACACTTTATTGACGGACACAAGGTCCAATAAAAAACACACAATACATATCATCACAATAAGAACACTAGCAACTCAACAAAACTACAATAAGGCACTGTACCAATGTTTCCAGATGGAAGACAGGTAGTGTCACTGAGATTAGGCTGAGACAGCAACATAATGAGTATTCTGAGACACATTCAGACGACAGATACACTTATACATCAGGTTTCTCAACAGGGCATGAAAGGTGCTAACTCCTGCTCCACAAAACATTTCATTGGCGCTGCAACACCTTGGCTTCCTAAGAAGGATCCTCAGGCAGTCATTATAAGCAACCTGGAGCTTTTGAATGCTAGCCTGCTTAAACTTGACCCACGGGGGGGGGCTTTCACGGGGGGGGGCTTTCTCAGCATGTTAGCTTGAGCATACAGTACACGCATCTGTCTGTACATGTCATCATCACTCATTTGATCAGTTATAATATGACCCAAATATTTAGTTCTACAGCAAACTGCCAGCACCTGCCCAGACAGATAAATGTTCTGCAGATCATAGTGACACTCTTTTTAGCATTGTATTTAACATCAAAACGACCTCCATAGTCAGAACAGATATTCAGCAACTGTTGGAAACCAGTAGCCTACTACTCAGAGACAAGATGACCAAATCATCGGCATACATAAAGTGATGGTGTTACCAATCACATATCCCGTTCGGCAGCTGCTGAGCTGTACAGAGTTCATTCATATAAAGATTGAATATATATATCGGGATAATGTTGACATTTTCTTTTTGCAAATCGTTATGAATAAATGTCTTGTGAAGTATCAATGGAAACAATTAACGCTAACTAGCTGTCGAACAAGCCGTGTGGTATTTTTATTACCCTATCGTTGACAAATGGGAGAACAAAGAAAGGCTATCCACATGTCCCCGTTACTTACTGGGCCCCCAACACAGCGCTGCCTCTTATTGGCTAGCACCGTGATACAATCCGACCTGTCGCGTGGCACCACACTGAGGAAATTTAATGTTGGCTGCTGTGATTGGTCCAAACGTTTGGCGCTTCTTGAGTCCGCAGCAGACAGCGTTACCAAATCTCGCGAGAGTTTTTTTTCTCGAGAGGTCTTCTTCTAGAGCGGGTTGTTTGTTTCTCTCGCGAGATCTGGCAACACTAGCAGCAGCTGTAGTGGGCGGTGAGAGCGAGACGTTTCAAACGAACATAGGTTTTGAACAGTCGCTGAGGCGGAAACATTGAATTTGGACAATTTGTGAAGGAAGAGTGAAATCGAAAGTTTTGACTTCCATCTACAGCCTTTGCTAACAAACGTTTCCTCTGCTCCGAAGTCGAGTGCGAGGGGAAAACAGTCGCTTTGTGTGCCGACTCCAAGTAAGCCGGTGTCGGTGTGGAGTTGGCAGGCGCGAGGTGGATCCAGCTAGCCAGCGAGCTAACGTCACAGCTAGCTAACCCCAACACAAAGGACGGCTCTGCCTGTGTGTGTTAGCCAGCGAGCTAACGTCCCAGCTAAAGGACGGTTCTGCCTGTGTGTGTTTGTCATATCCATCCTGAATCACTCCATTGAATGAGGACTGGTCTTCTCTTACAGGTAGTTGATGTGCTGTCTGTTTCTGCTCCTGTCACTCGGCTCTGTTCTGTCTTGTGGCTGCTTCAATCTTTGGCTAACTAATAACTGTTAGCTGAGCTCGCTGCCAGGCTATCGTTAGCTTGGAGCTAGTTTGTTAGCTATTTTGTAGTCTGCTATTGAGTTGAGATAATCGTCTTGATCTTTCCTCTCTTGACTCCTTACCTCCTCCACTCTTCAGTGTGTTGGACAACTTACTTTATTGGTGTGGTTGGACATTTCACTGGTTCTGTGCAGAGACAGCAACAGTCCTGTCTTGAGTCGAAACCAGTGAATGAGCATTGAGGCATAATGTTTGTGTCATTGCCAGCACTTTATTTTGGGATTGTCGACGTCAGTGTCAGTGTGTCAATAAGGAACATTGATAGTATAAGGAACCAAATGCTCAGTGATCAGCCATTGGGTGTTGAGAGGAGGGAACTGCTCTGTCTACTTTTGCCCCTCCTGTAAATTGTATTGTATTTGTTTCTTAACATGCCTTATGGGGGCGATATTCAGCCACTTTCTTACCTTAAAATCGAATAAAATTAATATTGCTCAGTTTGGGAACTGGAGAAGTGGGTCGTGTCCCTGGCACAAGAGAGAGGATACTGTATCAGGGCCAGTTCGATGTATTGAATCCTTGCCACAGGTTGTTGAGCAGGGTTAATAAGTGCTTATCAGCTGAACGGATCTGTACTGGCAAGTGGCAAGGAAAGACGCTTGACTTGGCCATGTGATCAGCTGCAACCAGAGCCTTTTAATAGAAGAGTTGCAACATCTCCATTCACTCCAATGGACCAGTTTTTTTTTAGCTCACAAAAGTTCCCAGAAGTAAGGTTCTGGATTAAGCAGTGCTGTTGAGTTGCAGCAAAATGGACTGTTTGTCATGTACTTTGAAAGGTTCAGACGTGAGAATCAAATTGTATATTATCAGCTTCATTTTATGCATTCAAACATAGTGCGAGCCCCCCTTCCTGGCTATTCATTGGCTACATGTCACGCATTTTGAACCTCCGCTGGTGCCACTCTCTTACTAGATTGCTCTGGCTGCAACCCTTCCCATTTTTGTTTGCATACATAGCCACTCCTGATCGTCAGTCTAGTGTGAAGATAAAAGATTACACCTACCAATATGTTTTTTTTTCTTTTTTCTAAAAAGAAACCAAGAAGCTCCTGTTTGCACTGTTGATCACAATTTTGACTTTGAGCTTGACTGGCACCACATTTCTTAGGATGTAATGTTTACTGACTGCCCAACAGTCCGTTGCATGACAGCTGTCTGACATGTCCAATCAAAAATGTGAGATTAAATTAGAGCAGATGGGCTGGTGGGCAGCGACTCCCAGGCTGACTGCTGGGAGAGCAGATGGATAATGTAGCTGCTTCTTGTCCAGTTCCTCCGCACAGGCAGGAAGACGCTGTAATGTGTGGAGAGAGTGAGATAAATGGGTAGTGAAGAGAGAGAGATGAAAGAGGTGGGGGAAGGCTTGGATTTGTTGTTAGATTTCCCCCAGTGAACAAAAGACTTGTCAGCTGAGTCAGGGGATTCCCATCGCTTGCACTTTTGAAATGTTTTCTGAATCAAAAGAAAAAAGGCACATTTACGCTTCAAAAGTCATAAAAGCAGTCCACGTTTGGGAAGATTATCCTGCTAAACACAAATTACCACTCCCATAAACTTTAATTAGCCACAGACCTTATTTCATGCATCTAACCCATTCTAAAAGTCCGTTCACTTTTCCCTCACCAACCAAAGTGCTACTTCTGGACTCATTCCTGCAGTACTCTATTATTATGTTTATGCATGATGACAGAAATGAGAGTTGAATAGAAAGTGTAATTATGACTGAGTCTCACTGTACAGTATCTTTATGACTGAGTCTGAGTCACTGTACAGTATCTTTATGTCTGAGTCACTGTACAGTATCTTTATGACTGAGTCTGAGTCACTGTACAGTATCTTTATGTCTGAGTCACTGTACAGTATCTTTATGACTGAGTCTGAGTCACTGTACAGTATCTTTATGTCTGAGTCACTGTACAGTATCTTTATGACTGAGTCTGAGTCACTGTACAGTATCTTTATGACTGAGTCTGAGTCACTGTACAGTATCTTTATGTCTGAGTCACTGTACAGTATCTTTATGACTGAGTCTGAGTCACTGTACAGTAGGGCTGTGCCGATTCACTTATCTCCCGATTCGATACTATCACGATACTTGGGTGCCGATTCGATATATATTGCGATTCTTAAGTATTGCGATTCTACGATTATTGCGATTCGATATTACGATTTATTGCGATTTTTGTTTCTTTTTTTCTTTTCTTTTTTCAGTTTGTTTGCTTTTTACACTAGATTAGAACATGGGAAAAGTTGAATCATACACTAGAGACTGTAGGCTATATTATATATCATGAGTAGGGCTGGGCGATATAGTTAAAAACAGGGGCGGACTGGGATCATAATTCAGGCCGGGCATTAGATACCAAGCAGGCCAGGCCGATATGGGCCGACGTTTGAAGCCCAAAGATGCACCCACTTTAACCCTGAAGTGTAATTATTACTTCAGACTAACTAATAAAGTAATAAAACCACTAGTAAACCAGTAGGCGGCGCCTGGCCTGCTGTTCAGTGAGTGGCCTGACTGCGGGCACAAAAAAAAAAAAAAAATTTTTTTTTTTTTTTTTTTTTTTTTGCTTTTGCGATTATCGATTCTGGAATAAAAGATCGATTCAAAAAATCGTGACATTAAAAATCGCGATACTTAGGTGAATCGATTTTTTCTCCCACCCCTACTGTACAGTATCTTTATGTCTGAGTCACTGTACTACAGTATCTTTATGTCTGAGTCACTGTACAGTATCTTTATGTCTGAGTCACTGTACAGTATCTTTATGTCACTGTACAGTATCTTTATGTCTGAGTCACTGTACAGTATCTTTATGACTGAGTCACTGTACAGTATCTTTATGACTGAGTCTTGAGTCACTGTACAGTATCTTTATGACTGAGTCTGAGTCACTGTACAGTATCTTTATGACTGAGTCTGAGTCACTGTACAGTATCTTTATGTCTGAGTCACTGTACAGTATCTTTATGACTGAGTCTGAGTCACTGTACAGTATCTTTATGACTGAGTCTGAGTCACTGTACAGTATCTTTATGTCTGAGTCACTGTACAGTATCTTTATGTCTGAGTCACTGTACAGTATCTTTATGACTGAGTCACTGTACAGTATCTTTATGTCTGAGTCACTGTACAGTATCTTTATGTCTGAGTCACTGTACAGTATCTTTATGTCTGAGTCACTGTACAGTATCTTTATGACTGAGTCACTGTACAGTATCTTTATGACTGAGTCACTGTGCAGTATCTTTATGTCTGAGTCACTGTACAGTATCTTTATGTCTGAGTCACTGTACAGTATCTTTATGTCTGAGTCACTGTACAGTATCTTTATGTCTGAGTCACTGTACAGTATCTTTATGTCTGAGTCACTGTACAGTATCTTTATGTCTGAGTCACTGTACAGTATCTTTATGTCTGAGTCTGAGTCACTGTACAGTATCTTTATGTCTGAGTCTGAGTCACTGTACAGTATCTTTATGACTGAGTCACTGTACAGTATCTTTATGACTGAGTCACTGTACAGTATCTTTATGTCTGAGTCACTGTACAGTATCTTTATGTCTGAGTCACTGTACAGTATCTTTATGTCTGAGTCACTGTACAGTATCTTTATGACTGAGTCTGAGTCACTGTACAGTATCTTTATGACTGAGTCACTGTACAGTATCTTTATGACAGTCACTGTACAGTATCTTTATGTCTGAGTCACTGTACAGTATCTTTATGTCTGAGTCACTGTACAGTATCTTTATGACTGAGTCACTGTACAGTATCTTTATGACTGAGTCACTGTACAGTATCTTTATGACTGAGTCACTGTACAGTATCTTTATGACTGAGTCTGAGTCACTGTACAGTATCTTTATGACTGAGTCTGAGTCACTGTACAGTATCTTTATGTCTGAGTCACTGTACAGTATCTTTATGTCTGAGTCACTGTACAGTATCTTTATGACTGAGTCTGAGTCACTGTACAGTATCTTTATGACTGAGTCACTGTACAGTATCTTTATGACAGTCACTGTACAGTATCTTTATGACAGTCACTGTACAGTATCTATGACAGTCACTGTACAGTATCTTTATGACTGAGTCTGAGTCACTATACAGTATCTTTATGACTGAGTCTGAGTCACTATACAGTATCTTTATGTCTGAGTCACTGTACAGTATCTTTATGTCTGAGTCACTGTACAGTATATTTATGTCTGAGTCACTGTACAGTATCTTTATGTCTGAGTCACTGTACAGTATCTTTATGACTGAGTCTGAGTCACTGTACAGTATCTTTATGTCTGAGTCACTGTACAGTATCTTTATGTCTGAGTCACTGTACAGTATCTTTATGTCTGAGTCACTGTACAGTATCTTTATGACTGAGTCACTGTACAGTATCTTTATGACAGTCACTGTACAGTATCTTTATGACTGAGTCACTGTACAGTATCTTTATGTCTGAGTCACTGTACAGTATTTTTATGACAGTCACTGTACAGTATCTTTATGACTGAGTCACTGTACAGTATCTTTATGTCTGAGTCACTGTACAGTATCTTTGACAGTCTGAGTCACTGTACAGTATCTTTATGTCTGAGTCACTGTACAGTATCTTTATGACTGAGTCACTGTACAGTATCTTTATGACAGTCTGAGTCACTGTACAGTATCTTTATGACTGAGTCACTGTACAGTATCTTTATGTCTGAGTCACTGTACAGTATCTTTATGTCTGAGTCACTGTACAGTATCTTTATGTCTGAGTCTGAGTCACTGTACAGTATCTTTATGTCTGAGTCTGAGTCACTGTACAGTATCTTTATGTCTGAGTCTGAGTCACTGTACAGTATCTTTATGTCTGAGTCTTGAGTCACTGTACAGTATCTTTATGTCTGAGTCTGAGTCACTGTACAGTATCTTTATGTCTGAGTCTGAGTCACTGTACAGTATCTTTATGTCTGAGTCACTGTACAGTATCTTTATGTCTGAGTCTGAGTCACTGTACAGTATCTTTATGTCTGAGTCACTGTACAGTATCTTTATGTCTGAGTCTGAGTCACTGTACAGTATCTTTATGCCTGAGTCACTGTACAGTATCTTTATGTCTGAGTCACTGTACAGTATCTTTGTCTGAGTCACTGTACAGTATCTTTATGTCTGAGTCACTGTACAGTATCTTTGTCTGAGTCTGAGTCACTGTACAGTATCTTTATGACAGTCTGAGTCACTGTACAGTATCTTTATGACAGTCTGAGTCACTGTACAGTATCTTTATGACAGTCTGAGTCACTATACAGTATCTTTCAGCACGGTACAAAATAAGCTGTAGGGCCCCTAGGCAGCTGTGTGTGCTTTGCAGGCTTGTATACTCTCTTTACAGTTGGGAAAAATACATGTAATTACAGTAAGTGGTGCTTCATAACTTGCTCATTGGACCTGTTCAAAGCTCATGTATTCCTGCAAAGTCTTGCATGGAAAACTATTTTAATTTCCAGGACCTGAAAAATGTGGGAGTTTTACACAAAGTCTGGATTATGTTGGAGAAATACTGCTGCTTGATCCATTTGTAATTTCACAAACAACGTAATGTGAAACTGCTTTTCATCTGCCCCATTGACGTTCTCCTTGTGCTTTATGCACAGTGCACACGTCGTTAAGCATCAAACTGGTATGTCTATGTTTTGCTAGTTTAACTTTGCATATCTTGACGCAATTTTTGCCCCCACAGTCTAACAAATGGGGACATTTTCCAAATTTTCGGGGCACTTTTTTTTAAATTAGTGCATAAAGTTGCTGTTTTTAATGTGAAATGAGCCCAGATTAAAATACATACAGACAGTACAGTAATCATGTTCCAAAGATAAGTGTGTTGCATCTGTGAGACAAAGCAGAAACCGTAATAACTTTTTAAAGGCCTTTATTTACCTCTTTAGATAAATTGAACACAGTCTCTCATATAACACATCTTTTAGAAACTGTAGTAGGGTCTATATTAACAGGGATGCAAACTCAAGGTGAAAGGTGACAAAACACACACACATACTAGGACAAAACCACCCAGACATTTTTGTTTTTGTCGAGCCACACTGCTAGTTATGGTAGCCACAGGCAAAGCCAAAGTGAGCACCCAAGGCGAGCTGCCTCTACTTAGGCTGTTTTTGGGCCAGCGATAGCGCCGCCCCGTAGAGCCTACATGTCCACTCTATCTGCGTGCCCATCTGGTCATCTCCCAGCCCCTCTGCTGGGAGAGTCTGGCAAGCGAGACTATCTGCACGCCAATCTGAGGAAGCCTGAGCCTTTGGGTGGCACGCTGCGGTATAGCCAAGGAAATGCAGGAAACGTGACTCCTTCCAGAGCACTTTGCAAACTGTTTGCAAACATTACTCACCAGTTTGACGTTTTCTGTTCCAAAATAATCCAGGTTGTAACGTACCTATCCAACACCGCATCGCGCCGCCTCAGCTGTTGCCAAATAATTTGCAAAGAACCAACACTAATCCGCCATTTTGGACAGACTAGGCGACACAGTCAATGCCTCCGGCTCATCCGGCTAATATTTTTCAGGCCAAAAATGGCAGCAGTGCTGATTCCATAACCCAGAGTGCCTTGCGCCAAGAAAGACAAGCAGTCGGTAATCTGGGTGCGGGGGGGTAGTTACGTTTACTAAAGTGAATGTTTTCTAATACATAATTACATCAATCACCTACAAACTTTTCAAACAGATTTGATTGCATGATGTTTTCTTTGTTGTGTTTGTGAGGGCCATATTTTCTAGTATTCAATATTTTCTTTGAATTTTTTACCCCTAAAATAACATTTTACATCAGTAATGTAGCTACAACACTGATCAGAATCAGATCCAATTGTATATAGGCTATCTATAAATCTATATATAGATATATTATACATTATAAGATATCAAATTAGATCATACAATACAATTAAGAGAATATATGATAATGATATTTAGGTGATTGATTAAAAGACAAACATTGGGCTAAACGGCTAAATAGCCTATTTATTTTTGGCGTAAAAAATATCTTAAAATCAAATACGTAGGCTATTTGATTTTAAGGTGTAGCCTACACCAACGCACACATCATCCTGCAATGAAATATATTAGACAAGTATCCTTCATACTTTTGCCACTAACGGCTATAGCGAACAGTCTTGTCAATGCTTTTCCGCGCTGGCCCTATGCTAGGTTTCGACCTAGCCTTGTTTTACTGTAGTAGCAGTGCGACTGGATTTAAAAGGCAGCTGGCTTGTATACGGTTTTGCAATGCAAACAAACACTACAGTAGGGGTGTCAAAAATAATCGATTATAAGATGCATCGCGATGCGGACGTGCACGATTCTGCATCGATTCACAAATGTCAAAAATCGATTATTATTATTTTCTTAATAATCAAATAAAATATAATGGAAGTACATGCAGTTGTTTATTTTAATTATGGATCATAATACAATGCAATTCCAAATGCCAAACAGTGAGAAAAAAGAAAGTGAGAAAAAATAAATCATGTATTGGGGGAAAAAAGTGAGGCATCGATTATCGATGCATCGAGATGCATCGATAATCGTTATCGAATCGTAGCCCTCTGAATCGTGAGGCCAGTGAAGATTCACAGCCCTACACTACAGTGGCTCATTTGACCACAGTTGTTTACGTTACTACTAACCAATGATGCAAAAACATGTTATATATTTTGAAACGCTTACTTCACCCCAAAACCCACATTTAGGCTAACATTACCGTTAGCTCCCAAACATCTAGTAGCCTAGTGCCAACTTGCTACCATGAACAGATCAAAGAATAATTTAAAAGTCTCCAGCATAGCCTCAATGTTAACGTTACTACTTACCATAAGCAAATCGATGATGTTTGCTTGCTTGATAATGCAGAGCTGAATCCTTTTTGCATGGCCTTATGAAATGTGGTCACAGTCTGTTTGATAAATGTGGCGGAGCCTTGATTCCACCCTCCTGATTGGCTGCAGGCGGAGCCTTGATTCCCCCCTCCTGATTGGCTGCAGGCGGATCATGGTGCTGACTGGGAAGCGCTCAGAGAAGGGGCCCGGCTGCTGGAAGAGGAGAGTGAAGTCTGAGTACATGAGACTCCGCCAGCTGAAACGCTTCAGACGGGCCGACGAAGTCAAGGTTTGTTCACCCACATGGGCCGCCACACCGCGCAAATGTTTAGAGGAAGGGGCCCAGGCCAAGCGAAAAGTACACTTTTAATATCCAAAATTCAAACCAATACAAGGAGGGACATGCCCCCACTACTCCTAGTGAGTGACAGGATGAGTGATTGACGGGTTGGAGCCACACCTCCTGCCTCAGACTTCTTCCTCATTGGTCAGATGAGTTTCCACAGATTTTAGTTTGAAATGAGAACAGCAGAGGAACAGGACTCACTGTTTCTGAGATTCTGACATTGTCCTGCTCATCTTTGGCCACCAAATCCACTGATTTATTTATGTTTATCACTTCTACATTTATCTTACTATACATTCAAGGAGTGAAATTAAGAGCATCCACTGCTGCTGTGGCTGGTAAGATTGTCTACTACCAGCCACTTAGGCGGGTAACAAAACATCATCTGGATGTCTGGTTTCATTACAGGGCTCCAGAATGCACCCATTTAGGTGCCAGCGTTTTTCAGTTAGACAAGAACGGTGCCGGTCAACGGTCAAAATTCTGGTCACATATTAGATCTGTTTATTGAGCTTAAAAACAACTACCGTAAATTCCGGACTATAAGGCGCACCGGTGTATAAGCCGCACCTGCAAAGTTGACTGTTTTTTACATATATAAGCCGCACCGGACTATAAGCCGCGGGTGTTTTGATGTTTAATTACCATATGTAAGGGTTCGTGCACAGAGGGGATTGTCGGGAAAGAGATGGCTGTTTGGGGAAGCTCCCATTTATTAACATTTCAACAAAACAAGTTGCATATTTGCATAACGTATTCAAGTGTTACCATTTAGTGCAATAGTAGCTACAGAACATGTACTGTGCTGTGTAAATTTAGGGGTCCTTGGC
Organism: Poromitra crassiceps; assembly: GCF_964638095.1. Classification (NCBI taxonomy): domain Eukaryota; kingdom Metazoa; phylum Chordata; class Actinopteri; order Beryciformes; family Melamphaidae; genus Poromitra; species Poromitra crassiceps. Next base: position 110,447,206 of record NC_139624.1, read on the forward strand.
ATGAAAAAGGTTGAAAACCACTGATCTACATTATAGCCTACAGTAGTACCATAACAAAAAACAAAGCTTACAGCGCTTGACGAGGCAATATCAATGGCTAAATTAAATGTGTTTTTTTTAAAGTGCAAAATAAAGTGCCTGTAACACGACAGTAAGCGCGTAAGCCTAAAGTTGCAGTAACACGGCTGCTTAAAATATACGGTAATCAGCCTACCAGAAAAGTCATTAATCCTCGTCTTCATCTTTTAGGCTAAGGTGCAGTACACGGCTGTAACCAGAAAAGTCAAGTCATTAATCCTCATCTTCGTCTTCTTCCTGCGTACTAAAACCACCAAAGTCCTCATCTTCAGTGTCGGAAACGAACAGGCTCAGGGTGGCTTCGTCAGCCACTCTCCTCTCTCCTTCGTTGTCGCTCTCAAAACCAACGAACTCCTCTTCGTCACTGTCGGAATCGAACAGCCTCTGAAGGCCCTCAGCTGTGGCGGCGTCCTCCTCTTCATCACGCAGCAGTCCAGCCTTTCGGAACCCGTTGGTGATCGTGGATGTTTTGACACTCCTCCACGCTGTCAGGATCCACTGGCAAACTTGAGCCTTCAGTCGGATCTGAACGGCACCTCGGCCGTCTGCTCTCTGTGTCAACACCCTGATGCCAAGGTTACGTGCTGCTGCTCGATTTCCTTCTTTCCTTCTTCTTCTCGCCGCCATCGTCGTAACACAGCCAGTTCTCCATCTTTTGAAGCATGATGTTAGATTACAACGAGCTAGTTGTGTGGCTTAGCCTTCCAAAATGATGCCGTTAGTTTTTTAGAATGTAATACATAGAATTGGGAATGTTACATTCAATTTCATTCAGACTGTCTTTCAGGCTCAATCGCTGCCATTTTCCCCCCGGAGCGAGGGAGGAGGGAGGGTGTTTTACTGTAGTGGCTGAGAGAGAGTAGTGGCACAGTGCTCCAATCAGGTCGCGAGGCACATTTTTTGCAACATCATCCAATCAGGGTCTCGCTCTCGTAATGTCTGTCTTGCTCTCGTTCTGCCTCATACCAACATCCATAGATTTTGGAGGTTCCCGAGTGGCCGTTTGCTGAAAAAATCCATAGATAAGCCGCACCGTTATATAAGCCGCAGGGGCCAAAAAAGGCCAAAAAACTGGAAAAAAGCCGCGGCTTATAGTCCGGAATTTACGGTAGTGTATTAATTATCGTTGCTTCACTTAATATCGATGCACGTTTACGCAAATCGACGCAATTATGTAGTCGATAACGTGCATTGGGACAGCCTTACAACCCTGATTACCACTTTTATCTATCACATACTAGTGCAGTGCCCGTTCCCCCATGCCCACCCCATGGGCGATTCCCCCCCGCACACACACGGCACTCTGTCAGGTCCCCCTAAGCGCAAGTTTGAAGTCGATCCGACAAACGGTTCTCGAGATACGCGAAGGACAGACATACAGACAGTCCTGGAATAAGTCCAAATTGCATGAAATGCGGCACCGCACTCCATCGGGGTCCGAGCAGCGCACTCCTCAAGTTTGAAGTCGCAATCGGACAAATGTTTCTCGAGATAAACTGCTTTTTATGTTGCCAGCAGGTGGCACTATGTCAAATTGCAAGAAATTCAGCGCCGCACTACGTTGAGTTCCCAGCAGCACACATACCAAGTTTTAAGTCGATCAGAAGAATGGCTATCGAGATATACCGCTTTTTGTGTTGCCAGTAGGTGGCGCTATGCCAAATTACACAGAATTCAGCTTCCTGCACTCTGTTGAGTCCCCCTAAGCTCACTCCCTAAGTTTGAAGTCGATTAGATGAATGGCTATCGAGATAGACCGCTTTTTGTGTTAACAGTAGGCTTGTCACGATACTAGAATTTCAACTTCGATACCGATACCCAGGAAAATGTCGATACTCGATACCATTTTCGATACCACGGGGAAAAAATGACAGCACATTAAGTCTCTTTTTTTTTATTGAACAGTATTTTAACTGTAAACTGGAACTGGAACTGTATTTTTTTATTGTCTTAAGTAGTGGGGGGACAAACTTTTAAATGTTTTAAGTTGTCTGAGGTAGTGCAAAAAACAAAGAAAAAAAACAACCCCCTTACTGTACCATCCATGACAATATTTTTAACTTCTCTGAGGTAGTGCAAAAACTTCTTACTGTACCATACCATCAATGACAATATTTTTTGGTCTGAGGTAGTGCAAAAAAACAAAAACAAAAGTAAGGTTTCCCTGACAGCTGATCCATGATCGTTTGTTTTATTGTATGTATAGTGCAGGGATTTCAGTATCCATGAAATAATTCCATGAAGGAAGGCCAAACCTGGGATTCAGCTGTTGAAGAAGTTGTTTGAACCCAGGTTTCTCCACTGTCTAAATGGGGACCTGATCCACAAATACTCCGCTACAGCTCTGTTTAATGTCTTTGCTTCTCGCGATTTTGGATCATATTGTCTTTGGTGTTCAAACACTGCTGAGGTAGGCTGAGTGTGTCTGGGTACTCCTCCTGGTGCAGCAGCACTTGCAGCCTGTCGACTGTCCTCTGCTTCAGTCTGGAACTGTAAGAGAAACATCACACTTATCAGACGCAAATAATTTCATATCTTGTTAAATTATCTTATCTGTCTTGTTAAAGTTGATTACTCCGGCATGCATGCTAACGTTCGCAGATAGGCTGTTGAATTTAACTAGCTGGCAGAAAAGTGACAGAATTACTGGCGGATATAACGTTAGATTTGCGTGGGCTTTTGAACCTAATAAGAGAGGGTTGAGGAGACTGGAGAGAGTTGAGAGAGAAATAGAGCAGCAGCAGCAGTAGCAGGCCCATGTAACGTAACGTTATGTTTTGGACTAGCTTAGCGGCTAATGTGGCTAACGGCTAACGTTAATGCCGGAGTAATGTTACGTTAATGTTGGTGATGTAATTCAAATGGTTCAATGACGTTGAAACGGGAGCTTACCTCTCGAAATTCCTTATAGAGATTGGGGTGTCGGTCTTTAAGGTGTCTCGCCAAGTTTGATGTGCTACTGTGCTTGGTCTCGACAAATTTGTAGCAGTGTTTACATGTCGGCTTATCGATATCCTTCGCCTTTCCTTGTTCATCTGCTTCGTAGGCAAAATACTTCCAAACAGCACTTCTGCTCTTTGCCCTGTCGACCAAAACCGGTCGCGGAGGCTCTGCTGCGACAGTCGCCTTCCTGGCACAAGGCTCTTTCTCCTTCTTGTAGCTAGTAGCAGCGTAACGTTAAACAAGCCGGCCATGTTGTGAGCATGTTTGTGAGTGAGGACAGAGCAGGGAGGAGGGGCGGGGGCTGTGCTTCACCGCAGCAGAGAGAAGGTTGTGTGGAGGAGGAGGAGGCTGCCTGTTGGTATCGATAAACTCGATACTGTAGAAAATGAGTATCGTATCCGTTTAAAATGTTTAGTATCGAGTAAGTACCGAAGTATCGATATTTTTGACAAGCCTAGTTGACAGTAGGTGGCGCTATGCCAAATTACACAGAATTCAGCTCTCTGCACTCCGTTGAGTCCCCCTAAGCGCACTCCCCGAGTTTGAAGTTTGAAGTCGATCAGATGAATGGCTATGGAGATTAAGTGCTTTTTGTCTTGCCAGTAGGTGGCGCTATGCCACATTGCACATAATTCAGCTCCCTGCACCTCCTTGAGTCCCCCTAAGAGCACTCCTCGAGTTTGAAGTCGATCGGACGAACGGTTCCCAAGATAAACCACTTTTTGTGTGGCCAATAGGTGGCGCTGTGCCGAATTACACGAAATTCGGCACTGCACTGTGTCGAGTTCCCCTCAGCACACTCCCCAAAGTTGAAGTCAACTGACGAATGGTTCTTGAGATAAACCATATTTTCTATGTTGCCAGTAGGTGGCGCTCTGCCGAATTGCACAAAAACAGGGCACTGCACTGTACAATAGGGCACACTCCCAAAGTTTGAAGGCGATCCGACCAACGGTTCTCGATGGCATGCAGCAGATGATGCTCATCCATAAGCAGTGGTGGAAATGGCCAGGTTTTACTCTGGTAACCCTACTTACACAGGATGCGGGTTCCCGGAAGTGGTGTTGCCCTAGAGCAGAGGTTCTCAAATGTTTTTCAGCCAAGGACCCCTTATAACAGGGGTGCCCACACTTTTTCAGCTTGGGAGCTACTTTTAAAATGACCAAGTCAAAGTGATCTACCAAACATATTTATTTATATATATATACACTGAGTATACAGTGGGAAAACAGTGGAAACAGTGGAAAAACAGTGGAAACAGTGGAAAAACAGTAAAAAAATAAAAATAAAATAAAATTCTTACCCTCAATGCCATGCGATCGACCACACTACCTTCGCGATCGACCGGTCGATCGCGATCGACGTATTGGGCACCCCTGCCTTATAAGATAACACCCCTACCCCCCCCCCCCCCCCCCCCCCCCCCCAATTCAATCTCAAGGTATCGATGTTGACTTAGTTAACGACCCAGTTTACTCAACGACTGTACTCACAGCAGTGTTGACACTTCAGCCAGGGCTTGAAGGAGCACACGCTTGATTGAACACAAATGTATTAATATCGAACGTGTTTCGCGTCCGAATCGCACGGAAACAGGGCACTGCACTCCGTCGGGTCGCCATCAGCGCACCCCCCGAGTTTCCAGAGGTCCCCCTAAGCGCAAGTTTGAAGTCGATCCGACAAACGGTTCTCGAGATACACGAAGGACAGACAGAGAGAGAGACAGACGCTCCCGCAATTATACTGTAGAGAGATGGTGGCTCCTTAATGTGGCAGTAAAAAAAACTTTTTACTTTTTTGGTTAGTAGTGTCCCAAAATTTCACTGTCACTATTTTACCAACCAGTAGAGCAGACAAACCCTGCAGCAACCAGTCAAATGCTGCTGCCACATTTTGGCTGCTGGTAAGCTTGTCCACTTATACAGTTTCTTTGACTCCTTCCAGAGCATGTTCAACACCAACCGACAGAAAATCCTGGAGCGGACAGACATCTTAAACCAGGAGTGGAAGACCAGGCGAATCCAGCCGGTTCACATCATGACGTCTGTCGGCTCGTTAAGAGGGACCAGAGAGGTTAGTGGATTCTGCATCTTATAATAAATATTCTCAAGCAATAACGTTGTGCAAATTAAGATTGCAATATAGGCTGGTTCCACATATTCAAAACACACATTGCTCATCTCCTTCGTAAAGTCAACTTCGGAATCAATGTCCAACACAGATCTCGAAACAGTTTTACACACAGTATTTCCAAGAAACTTGTAACTCAACTTATACTTCCTATGCTTGATTACTGCGATGTTGTTTATCAGAATGCATCTAAATCTGACCTTGCTCCACTTAACACTGCATTTAATAGAATTTGTAGATTTGTACTTGGATGTCCTTTTCGCACTCATCAGATTGTATTATGTATGATGCGCTCAGTTTCCTACCTCTAGACATAAGAAGACATTATCATTGGCTGCAACTCGTTTTTAAATGTGTTCATCTCAATTATCCATCTTATTTAAAGCAAACTTGTACCTTTTACTTCAAATTAGGCATTCTGCTCAGCGTTATTTTTCTGTTCCTCATGTATATAAAACAATTGGCAAACGATCGTTTATGTTTAAAGTAGGGATGTTCATCAATTATCGAAAATCGATAATCGATCGTTAAGGATTGGAATCGATCCTGTGGCATTTGGATCGATTTTTTTAATTATTAAAAAAAAAAAAAAAATTTTTTTTTTTTTTTTTTTTTTTTTTTTGACTAGGTTTGGGTGGAATTCGTTCCTCCTCGCCCCACTCCATTGCACAGCCGACTAACGTGAGGTGGAGCTTCATATAGTCTCTAGTTTTCTGGCTGGGCATGGGCCTTTGTGCCAACAAAACTGTTTTAAACATGAGAAATTCACACCGGCATGCGCCGGGGACAGCAGTGTTGAAGAGGAGACACATTGAAATAAAGAGTTCATTGAGGAGAACACGTTGTCTTTCGTATTTTCTGCCATAGGCATTCATTTTGTTAAAAAAAAAAAAAAAAAAAAAAAAAAAAATGAAAATATTGAAAATTTTCTAAGTATTAATAAAATCGATAATCGATAATTGATCGTTAATTCTCACCGATTATCGATTTTGGAAAATTTTCAAAATGAACATCCCTAGTTTAAAGCCCCAGTTGATTGGAATAACTTACCTGTGGAAATTAGATCCATTTCTTCATTTTGTTTGTTTAAGTTAGCCCTGGCTTCTTACCTTGAAACAGATTGTTCTTGCTATCATTGAAGCTATACTACTGTTGTATCTTGTGATCCATTCACATTACTGCTACCCCGTATTGGCCGTTCTGGCCTTCTTGTGGTTGTATTGTTTTTCATTGATGTGTGTGTGTTTGTCGTTCTTGTCCTGTTTTCCTTTTCTTTTGGCTCTACTTTCTGTCCGTTATATTGATTATTGTACTTTCATCTTGTGATTTATTTTGACACTCCTCTGTGTGTACAGTACGTAGTGTCTGTAATTATGTTGGGACCCCCTCGAAAACGAGATGATAGATCTCAAGGGGTTAATCCTAATAACATTTTTGAAATAAAATAAAATTAAATATGGATCCATCATTAGAAAAGCGTTGCATGGCCAAGTTTTGTTCAGAGTGACACACAACTTTATTTAAATGCTGGTCAAGATCCAAAAGTTTCCAGAGATGATGATGATGATGATGATAAAATGATACACAACAAATGATGGGGGGGGAAACACCTTGGGTTTGAATATTTAATTCGGTGTAAGCAGCTGTAGCTAGCTTCAACGGGTTGTGTTGGAACGAGTAGATACAGGATATGGATCAAACATTGTCGTACAGTGTGGAGAAAATGTTTCTCTTAACTTTGAAGCTGCTCAAGAGGAAATGTAAGGGGGAACTCAGGGTACGAGGGGTTAACTCTTCGTGTTGTGTCTCTTCTGTGCAGTGCACGGTGGATAGCGGTTTCTCTGAGTTCAACAAGCAGGTCATCCCTCTGAAGACTCTGAATGCCGTGGCCTCAGTCCCAGTCATGTACTCCTGGTCTCCGCTGCAGCAGAACTTTATGGTATGCACACACAATAGCTGCATATATGTATTGGAAAAATTAGGGTCGGGCGATATAGCAAAAATACTTATCGCTATCAAATGTTTCATATCAGTCGATATAAGAATTATTGATCCGTTTGAATTCAAATCAAATTTTTTAGAGAAATAAAACCCATATAGTATACTATAGTTAATTTTAGCATACCAGTGCTGTCTGCTCTGTCCGTGGCAGCAGTCAGAGGAGCAGCCAAACTGAGATTTCACTTCTCATGGACGAGAGTAGGATAGTTGACTGACGGGATGGTGGCGGAGGATCGGTGTCAAAGCGAAACAAACGCACAATCGGAAACACACAGTTGGGGGGAAAAGCGCAGTCAGCTAAAACAAGGGTCAATTCGGCCCAGGACCTCGTGTGTCATCTTCGGGGGCAGGCATCCCTGGGTTGTGGCTAGATGGGGTACAGCCACACAAAATCGTGGCAATTGTTATTCCATTTAATTTGTGTTACTTGTTGTATAGTGTCATGACGAAAGCAAAGATACAACAGGGTGAGATAAAGGATACATCCCCCCAATATTCAAGTAGCCTATAATTCTGCTCCTCACGGGTAGAGATTTCCCCGAAAACCTTGCGGATGTGATGTTCTGCGCGTTCACGAGCCTGCCTCTCATAGTGGCTCCGGCCGGAAATGCAACGAAACTCTTAAGAAAACCTAACCAGGAGATAAGTGTTGGATACTCCTGGAGTATTTAATATAAACTAGATCAGTGATACTCAACCCGAGGCTCTAGAGCAGAGATGGGCATTATGCGGTCCGGGGGCCAGAACCGGCCCTCATGATGTTGCTGCCTGGCCCGGGAGGTCTAAGACAAAGCGCACCATTTCAATTATGAAGCTAGAAAAATCTAATGAGATGACCTAACTTTGCTGTTTGGAGTGATTTTCAATATAATAAATGCTGAAGAATAAGTGCACAGTATGTTTTCTATAATTTAATCTAGTGATAAAATTTGAGATTACAATATTTTTTTGGCACCCCAGGAAAAATAATTGCCCACCCCTGCTCTAAAGCCACATGTGCCTCCTTTATGGGTAGTAGGCTCTTTTAAGTCCTAACTTAAAATAAATAACATTTTTATAAAATGGGAGGAAATTTACTTTTTTTTTGTCAGTGTAGCTCCTGTCCTGGCCCTGGGTAGGGCAAGGTTGAGTACCACTGAACTAGATTTAATAGAATCTGAGGAAATTGATTATAGTACCGGTAGTTATTTTGTTCCTTATTATTTAATTATGATTATGTTTATTGTGCGATAGGAATTAATTGTTGGTGTGCATAGAATCACAGAGAAGATAGATTTTAGTCTACACTCCAGATCAGTGGGTGGCGGTACTGCACCCGAAAGTTGTTTTCCAACCGCCATTAAACCCAAAAGAAGAAGAAGATGCACCAACAAAGAAGAAGGACTTTACGTTCGCTAACTAACTAATGTGTCAGCAACCAACAACAGTCCAGTCAAACGTCCACACAGAAAAAGAAAGAAATATTTATCTAGTGAAGCCCGTTTGGCCCATTTGCCACACAATGACACACCCGCATCAAACAGTTTTCTCTCTCTCTCTCTCTCTCACACTCACTCATTCTCTCTCTCTCCCTCCCTCTCCCTCTCAGTACTGTGGACAGCGGCAGTGCTCCATCTCTCTAACACACATTAAATATAAAAATAGGATAATCCCATGTACTATGGAAAATTTGCACTAGGCTACTACATGCAAAATTACACTATTCTTCAACTTCTTCACATTGTCAGACTTGGGCACGCACGTCCGTCCACTGTCCACACATCTTTTCACGTAGGCTGGCTTAGCCCTACGTTAATATTTGATGATGTGTATGTTATAGGCTATAGCCTACCTTATGCAACCAACAAACAACTGTTACATTTACAATTAGGAGGCACACACTCCGATTTAATGTGCGGCACGCCTCGGCCAGCAGCTCGATATGCAGGCGCACGAGAGAGAGAGATGAGACATGAATCATAGCCTACCTTAAAAAGTATTTTCTGAAACCAAACCAAGCGGATCTATAAGTTATTGTCAATGACGACGATAATTAAAAGCAGACTACAGCTGATTGACACGTGTTGGCCCAACTCGCGTTCAGAACAGACAATAGGCTTTTTTTTTCAATATTTTATTTTTCAAGGTTTCCTGAAACAGAACGGAACAAGACAAGCAAACAAACAGGCTCAGACACAAGGGAGAAAGACAAAAAAAAACATGCCACAATGACACTCAATATTACAGTTTTGTAATATAATATTGTGCTACCAGCTGGATAGGGTGCTTATGTGCTTCTAAGAGATGTTGTGTAAGAGGTCAATGAGGAACTAACCGAGCAAGTCACCTGCTGCCCCTAACCTCGATGCCCTAACCTCATCGAGGTTAGGGGCAGCAGCTGACTTGCTCGGCTAGTTCCTCATTGACCTCTTAGGGTGAAGAGAGGGATTTAGTTGTCCCCAGTGTCAGAAACTGTTGCACAGACGTAGAGAAGTCCAGAGAGGTCTCCGAGCAGCCGAAGATGGCAAGTTCTGCCTCCAGCTGAAGGGTTATTTTGTAGGCCTTAGAGTACCAGTCAAATATTTTTGCCCAGAATCCTGACAGTGAAGGGCAGAACCAGAAGGCATGAGACAGAGTGCCCTCTGACACCTGTCACACAGTGGTGACAGGGAAGATCTTATGCAACTTATGCTTAGAATAGGGAAGACGATCAGCGACTTTGAATTGGATCAGCTGGTGCCTGCTATTAACTGAACAGAGTTGTATCACAGACAGACTCCTACCCCATACAATGTCAGACAAATCAACGGGACAATTAAACGATCAGATGGGGATTTTAAACTGATGGAAGAAAACTAAAGGTGAGAATAGTATTGTAGTTATTTACCTGTAGCCTTCATCTGAAGCACTTGCCACTTCCAGTGATGTGAGCATTATATTCACCATTTAATGTATTTATTGTTTTGGATGACTCTTGCTTTCATCCTTTCCTGCATATTCCCTTTACACGGGACAAGTGACATCCCGTACGGGACGAACCACCTTTGACCCAAATACAGGGTGTCCCGGCTAATACGGGACGGTTGGCAACCCTCCGCTAATTCATCCAGAATCCTTCCCGGCCATGTGAGGCTGATCTGGCCCATTAATTGTCCAGGGTGCCGTTTTCAAGTGACTTATCAGCCAACGTTTTACAGCCACGACAAACAGGCAGCCTGCCTCGGCTCAGTGGTGCAGAGAACCGTGGCGAGAGTTGTGATTCAGTGTTTTTCTGAAGTGTTGCCACAAAAACGAATTCCACACAGCCAGAGCATCCAGAGTTCTTTGTATCGACATTAAACTCTGATGTTCACGTTTGTAATGTTTGGCTCATTTCTGGCTGATTAATAGTGATTTTCTGTCAGCCCTTGGTTTGAAGTGGTCCTGCGTTGCAGTCTGTGTGTGTGTAGGTGCGCTCATTCACGCAGCGTCCCAGGCGGGCGGGGGTGAACATTTAACTAGCACAAGTGAAACACACCACTCTGTCGGGAAACGAGAGGGGAACTTACCAAGCGCCCCCGAAATACAGCTGCCGCTGTATGGAAATGTGCTATATAAATAAAGTTGACTTGACTTGACTTGAAATAAGTGTCCTTTGCGTGACATCATGACTGACCCTAAAAACTCGCGACCTGACCAAAAAAATCTTGATGGCTAGCAGTAAAGCTCACCTTGATGGGCTAGCTTGTTCAGAGAACAGTATAAACCGATAACTTAGTTGACCCCACCTGAATAAATTAACTTTTCGTAGCAAAAAGTCAGTCCAATGCAAATCCACAGTGAAACTATTGAACATTTTATTAAAGGCACAGCTCACCCTAAAATCCAAAATACATATTTTTCCTCTCACCTGTAGTGCTATTTATCCATCTATATCGTAAAGCAGCTAGTGGGAGTTATGTAGTTTGGTCAAAAGAAAATAATTCCTACATTAAACTGCTCACAACAAAGTCTGTGCATTATCTTGAGTACCGGTAACCGGGTCATGATTTCTAGAAACATTGCTGTTGAGTTTTTCAAATGTATTTTGTTGGTGCTTTGAGCACCACAAGTCGAGTGCTATCCAGTTACATTGTATTGGAGAGAAGGCAGCCATCTCTACTGCCAATATCTCCAAAACTCAGGCAACTAACACAAAATGATATAGATGGATATAGCACTGCAGGCGAGAGAAAACATATGTATTTTGGATTTTAGGGTCAGCTGTCCCTTAAACTATTTTCTTATTGTATTGATCAAGTGTCCATTATCAATATGTATTGCTATTGTTTTATTGCCCAGCCCTAGGAACAACACAATGTTGCTAAGTCTATAGCCTCGCCTGGCTGTCTGTGTTTCTAATATTTGAATTGGCATTTTTGCATCAGGTGGAGGATGAGACGGTGCTCCATAACATCCCTTACATGGGAGATGAGATCCTGGACCAGGACGGCACCTTCATTGAGGAGCTGATCAAGAACTACGACGGCAAAGTCCATGGAGACAGAGGTGAGAGCCGGGGGACACGGAACAGTACGGCTGCACGGTCAGGGCTACAATTAGGGCTGCACAATTAATCGTATTTTCATCGTCATCGCAATATGAACATGCACAATAAACACATCGCAAAGACTGCCTGAAACACAATGAATAACAAAAGTGGTTCCGCCCCTCTGCCAAAGCCCAAACACCACGTTAACTTTGAAAAGTGGTTGCCGGGGTGGCAACCTGGCAGGAGCTTTGGTTGCCCAAATAAAAATATGGTTGCCATTTTTAGTTATTAAATTGTGGAGATTTATTCATCCCCACGTATTAGACACTATTTCTGATGGTAAAATGAGCGTATAAAGCAAAACACAGAATTCTGAAAAATTTAAATGGAAAAAACTATTTGGGAAAAAATAAAATGCAATTTGGGGGGGGGAAGCGGATTTCATATGGCTCTACACAAAACCTATATTCCAGAAAACATTGATTTTACACTAAATGTCCACTCCGCATTCTCCCTTGTGTGTTTTTTAGAGTGTGGCTTCATCAATGACGAGATCTTCGTGGAGCTGGTGAGTGCTCTGACCCAGTACAGCGACAACGAGGACGACGAAGATGAGGAAGAGCAGGACTTTAAAGTCGACAAGATGGAGCTGTGTGACGGCAAGGATCACCCAGAGGACACCCGCAAGGATGCCCTCATCAGCACCGAGAGTAAGGACCATCACCAAGGCTCGTCCCCGAGATAATTACAGGGTTCCTACAGGTCCTTGAAAACCTTGAAAGTTGGTGAATTTGAGAAATAAAAATAAATGCGTTGAAAGTTTTCGAAAATAGGTAGGGGTCATTCAAAGTTGAATTTATATAGAAAGAAGGCAAGAGACCATATAGTCTGCCATCACTGTAACAGCACAGTTGAGAAGTGTTCACACATACATTCAAGCCTGTTTAATTGTCTGTGAGCTTCTGTAAAGCCTGCTAGTTCTCATTGTAAACATCCTCAGTAACAGTAATTAACCTTGATCTGTGGCTCAAACTATGCCGTTTTGGGTCCTTGAATTTTAGGGAATTGGGCCTGGAAAGTCCTTGAATTTAAGAAGGTGTGGGAACCCTGTAATTAGGGAAGCTCCAATTGCATCTATGTTAGGGTTGAACAATTAATAAAAAATAAATCGAAATTGCAATATGGCTTACTGCAATTTTCAAATAGCAGGAGGCGCAATATTCGCTAAAAGCGAAATGTGTGTCAAAATACCATTTTAAATTCAATATTGTCATGCTGCTGCAGAGATTTCCTGGCCTACACATCATATTCTACAGACAACTTTGTATGGTACAGATCCCTGCAAAAATCGCAGCCTAACCATTTAATACGTTTTTCAATGAAAATTAGAATAATGATATAAATGTATCATTCCCTCTAATATCGCAAATCATATCGCAATTGCAATATCAGTCAAAATAATCGCAATTACCGTAGATATTTTTTCAAAATCGTTAAACCCCTTATCTATGTAGTGGTCTTGTGCGGGTACAAAGTTTTGACCTCTTCATGAAACAATACAATAGAAATAAAAGCACTGGGGGGAGCAGTCAAACTGGTCTCATTTTGACAAAAGTAGGGGGGATGATGCATCTTGTCACTGATTGGTCCATGGGCTGCCTGCACTGCATCACCTTTGGAGGGGGTGACCTGCTTACTTGTTCAAATTAATACCACCCACGAGCCAATTGCTTTTAAATGACCTACCAAATGACATTTTGGATACTCTTCTCTCTTGTTGTCTGGTGAAAGTGTCATTGATTGCTGGCTATTCGTTAAACAAAAAAATGTGTTGTGAAATTTCCTGCCCTGATGGAGTGTGTGTGTATGTGTATTGTCCGCAGGTCGAGCCAGCAATGACAGCACTAAGAAATTCCCCTGTGACAAGATTTTTGAAGCCATCTCCTCCATGTTCCCCGACAAAGGCTCCACTGAAGAGCTGAAAGAGAAGTGAGTGGTTGTGTGTTTTTGTATGTGCCAGCATGCAAGTATGAGTTGTATTTGCTGCTTATATTTCAGGGTACGAAAGGTTAAAATCTGATTTCCATGTCTTGACAAGTTTTGGAACTGCACTGTGAAGAAAAATCAAGCTGCACAGCCTCTTCTTTTCTCCTAGTTTGGTGTAGGGCTGTTGGAACGAATTTCGAGATTCAAATATAATTCGATTTCAATAAATATTAATAAAATAAAATAGCTTTTTATTATTTATTTATTTTTGCCTCCGGCTAATCTTGCCCGTCTCGCCTTGACCGTCCAACCAGCATGTGAAAACAAATCCTTTTGTCACATGTGATGAACTAACTACTACTAAGTTTTCTGAGTCTGAGGTCAGTGGTCTGAATCACAATGATCTCGTTAAATCTTGTGAGCGATGTTGTTGCCATGCATTGCATGGCAACAACATCGCTCACAAGATTTATGCATGCATGATGCATGCATGATGCTAGCCAGAACTCTTGTCTGCTGAAGCTGTAGCTTTGTCTCCCACATACAAAACCATCATCTGACCATTTTAATTCCATCTGTTTGTGACTGGTCACGCCATCCAGCTAACCTGCTAACGTTCGACTGGAGAATTTGAGGCTGGATCTCTGCACTCCTGTGTTCCGCTAGCGATAAGAACAATAAGACTTCCAGTTGGATTTTGAAAATAAAAGGATTCTGCACAAGTCTAAAGCACAGAGAAGCAATTGAAAATATTTTATCTTGGTATTTCCCTGTCTTTCTGTGTGTGCATGATGAGGGGAGAGAGATTGAGAGATTGGGGGGGGGGGTAGTTGAATCCTCCAGCCATCTAAACAAAAACATTCCTCCGATAGGCTATACTGCTTAGAGCTGCACGCATTGCATATTAAGGGTACGTCAATTGACACGTAGCCGCCCCGTGAAGTACTGTTTGAGCGGACGACAGCCCAGGCTGCAGGGCGCACTGACAAAGTGCGCATCACTACAGTATGTTCTCTTTTAGCAATTGTCTCACTAATCCCACAGTGGTTTACCTGCTTTTGAGATCTGCAAAAATTGTTTGCCTCTGTCTCACCCCTTCTTCCTCTCTTCACACACGCGACGAGGGCTGTGCTCTCTGTGTCTGGCAGGGCTCCACAACATTATAAAGACGAGTCCGCACTCCGCACGCAGTCTCTTGTTGTGAAACAATTTCTCCGAACTGCCATGTGTTGGACAGTAAAGACTAACGTTAATTGATACTTTTCAATCGTCAATTAGACCGCTTCATGTCTGCATTTTTGTAACACTGTAAAAACTACTGTTTCATCATTGAGTGCGAGCGTATGCATGCGTGTGCATGATGAACATGCAGAGAGGGAGGGAGAGAGTTAGACCGAATGAGCCAGTGAAGAAAAAGTAATGACAGCACACACAGAGTTAACAAAAGTATACTGTAGAATATATGAGCTGATTGTTTCGCTGGGTGTGTTAATCATTCTGAAATGGTCACAGAGCACATCTGAGCTGTGTGCTCAGACAGGAGCAGCAGAGGGGCATGGCAGTCAGTGCACTCACTTCACTGTGGCTGCAGCAGGTGTTCAGCTGTGTGTGTGCTTCACTGCGGAATGCGTTTGATCAGACATCAGGTAGATAAAATCAACATTAACCATGTGTTTATTTCCAAATCTAGCTTGATTAATACTTGCCCCATCGTTTAATATACTTATGTTACATTGCTGACCACGAAGGAGGGGGGGAAATCGCCACATTGGCAACACTCTTATATGCAAATTAACGTGGAAATTGACCGTTTAACCGACATGCTTAACCGACCAAAGATGGTTAACGGTTAACCGTCGACATCCCTAGTGACTACAACAAACTATGCCGTGTTGGGTCGTTGAATTTTGGGGAAAAGGTCCTTGAATTTGATGTTGAGGAAGGTGTGGGAACCCTGTTAACAGGTCCTTTGTTAGTTTACACCATGAAATTGAGAAAAGCAATTTTCATTTCACTGGGCATTTTTGAAGGCCTGGAAAAACATGACATGGAAAATGTGTATGCATGTGTGTTTCACTAAAGCCCCAGACACACCAAGTCGACAGTCGGCCATCGGCCATGTCTGGTTCATGTCTGGGTGTCTGTCGCTCTAGTATTTGCGGTGTGTCCCGCACCATTGGCTCTAGTCTAGTCTGCTTTGATGGTGGCTTTTCCAACATGTCGAATCAGCGTTGGGTCGTTGGTGAAAGAAATCACTCTAGGGCTGCAACTAACGATTATGTTCATTATCGATTCATCTGTCAATTATTTTCTCGATTAATCGATTAGTTGTCTGGTCTATAAAATGTCACAAAATGGTGAAAAATGTTGTTCAGTGTTTCCCAAAGCCCAACAGGACATCCTTAAGTTAAATGTCTTCTTTTGTCTACAACCGAAATATATACAGTTTACTGTCATAGAAAAGTAAAGAAATCAGAAAATATTCACATTTTAGAAGCTGGAATCGTAGGAGAATTGTAACTTTTTTCTTAAAAAATTACTCAAAACAATTAATCGATGATCAAAATACTTGGTGATAAATTTTCTGTCGATCGACTAATCGATTAATCATTGCAGCTCTAAATGACTGTGATTGGCTGGTTGGGTAGCGAAGCAAGAGAGAGGGCACACAAAACGCTCTGCTCATTTTCCAACTTTATCTCACCTGATCATTCCGATACATGAATATTTTCACAACGACCTGCCTTTGGGAAAGTCCCTAGAGCCTCTTGCAGCCATTTAGTGCGGTTTCTTTTTATTTTTCCTCCACCTCTTCCTTTCAGCAAAAGACCAGACAAAGCCTGACATACGCCATTATGCCAGCGACATATTCTCGATTAGAAGTAGCTATTTACGAAAACGTTTAAGTGAGTGAAATGGTAGGCAAATGCTGCTTTCTATTGAATGTTTCATGAATCAAGTCTCATGCAGGCGCAGAACATACGTGCTAGCTGCACATCGGCTGTAGTGTTTGTGGTGTGTTCAAATGCAACTTTTTGGCTCCGGCACAGGAGATGTGAGGAGATGTATCAACACAGGAGATGTGAGGAGATGTGAGGAGACTCAACACAGGAGATGTGAGGAGATGTGAGGAGACTCAACACAGGAGATGTGAGGAGATGTGAGGAGGCTCAACACAGGAGATGTGAGGAGATGTGAGGAGACTCAACACAGGAGATGTGAGGAGACTCAACACAGGAGATGCGAGGAGATGTGAGGAGACTCAACACAGGAGATGTGAGGAGACTCAACACAGGAGATGTGAGGAGACTCAACACAGGAGATGTGAGGAGATGTATCAACACAGGAGATGTGAGGAGATGTGAGGAGACTCAACACAGGAGATGTGAGGAGATGTGAGGAGACTCAACACAGGAGATGTGAGGAGATGTGAGGAGACTCAACACAGGAGATGTGAGGAGATGTATCAACACAGGAGATGTGAGGAGACTCAACACAGGAGATGTGAGGAGATGTATCAACACAGATGTGAGGAGATGTATCAACACAGGAGATGTGAGGAGATGTGAGGCGACGTATCGGTCGGCATCTAGTTGCCGCTCGTCCTTTCAAGTGTTTTCGGGGTGTCAGCCCCTCAAGGGTTTCTCAATTCATCACGTGAAATACAAGAAGCTAATCTGTGTGTGTGTGTGTGTGTGTCACAGGTACAAGGAGTTGACAGAGCCACAGCTGCCCGGTGCACTGCCCCCTGAATGCACGCCGAACATCGACGGCCCCAACGCCCGCTCTGTGCAGCGCGAGCAGAGCCTGCACTCCTTCCACACCCTGTTCTGCAGGCGCTGCTTCAAATACGACTGCTTCCTTCACCGTTAGTGCACGTCCATATTTCACATACACGTTTCAGCTAGTTAGCCAGCAGTCTCATCCACAACAACTTAAACTGACTGAGCTCAGGAACACTGATGAAGGGGGATAACTATCTGTGTATAACAGCTGCTTGCAAATGGTGTTGAACCCATTGTCTTTGGCGTTGTCTTTCTCTTGCAGCTTTCCATGCCACTCCAAACACATACAAGCGTAAGAACATGGAGAACCTGGTGGACAGTAAACCCTGTGGCATCGAGTGCTACATGTACCTGGTGCAGGTGAGGAACTGGAACTGTCAAATTCAATTGTCCTCCCACCACCCACATCCCTCTAGCCACTCCCCCTACCCACCTCTTGAATCCTGACTCTCTACGACCTTCCTATCCTAGCTACGGCCCCTAGCCCCGCCTCCTTCATTAAACGTCCGTGAGTGAGTGACTGAGTTCAGGGCTTGTCCGGGGACAAGCATATTTTTTGTGAGGACAAATGTATTTTTCTTACGTGCCCCATCAGACAACAAATACCGTGTGACTTCACTTTATATCGGAGCTCTCAAAAAGGCTGATCTGAAGAGCCGTTCAAATGCACGTGAGACAATTAACTGCTGCAACACACCTAAAACGACTTCACCCTCTTTATCTCTCCCTCCCTCTCCGGCAGCTAGACTCACACACACACACTCTCTTGTTCTCTGTCTGAGGGAGCACACACACACACTGCAGTCTCTCGTGGGATAACACACACATACTGCAGTCTCTCATGGGATTACACACACATACTGCAGTCTCTCATGGGATTACACACACATACTGCAGTCTCTCGTGGGATAACACACACATACTGCAGTCTCTCATGGGATTACACACACATACTGCAGTCTCTCGTGGGATTGCACACACATACTGCAGTCTCTCATGGGATTACACACACATACTGCAGTCTCTCGTGGGATAACACACACATACTGCAGTCTCTCATGGGATTACACACACATACTGCAGTCTCTCATGGGATTACAC
Organism: Poromitra crassiceps; assembly: GCF_964638095.1. Lineage (NCBI taxonomy): Eukaryota > Metazoa > Chordata > Actinopteri > Beryciformes > Melamphaidae > Poromitra > Poromitra crassiceps. The sequence goes on from NC_139624.1 coordinate 110,465,719, forward strand.
ACACATACTGCAGTCTCTCATGGGATTACACACACATACTGCAGTCTCTCATGGGATTACACACACATACTGCAGTCTCTCATGGGATTACACACACATACTGCAGTCTCTCATGGGATTACACACACATACTGCAGTCTCTCATGGGATTACACACACATACTGCAGTCTCTCATGGGATTACACACACATACTGCAGTCTCTCATGGGATTACACACACATACTGCAGTCTCTCATGGGATTACACACACATACTGCAGTCTCTCGTGGGATTGCACACACATACTGCAGTCTCTCGTGGGATAACACACACATACTGCAGTCTCTCATGGGATTACACACACATACTGCAGTCTCTCGTGGGATTGCACACACATACTGCAGTCTCGTGGGATTACACACACATACTGCAGTCTCTCGTGGGATTGCACACACATACTGCAGTCTCTCGTGGGATTACACACACATACTGCAGTCTCTCATGGGATTACACACACATACTGCAGTCTCTCATGGGATTACACACACATACTGCAGTCTCTCATGGGATTACACACACATACTGCAGTCTCTCATGGGATTACACACACATACTGCAGTCTCATGGGATTACACACACATACTGCAGTCTCTCGTGGGATTGCACACACATACTGCAGTCTCTCGTGGGATTACACACACATACTGCAGTCTCTCGTGGGATTGCACACACATACTGCAGTCTCTCGTGGGATAACACACACATACTGCAGTCTCTCATGGGATTACACACACATACTGCAGTCTCTCATGGGATTACACACACATACTGCAGTCTCTCATGGGATTACACACACACATACTGCAGTCTCTCATGGGATTACACACACATACTGCAGTCTCTCATGGGATTACACACACATACTGCAGTCTCTCATGGGATTACACACACATACTGCAGTCTCTCATGGGATTACACACACATACTGCAGTCTCTCATGGGATTACACACACATACTGCAGTCTCTCATGGGATTACACACACATACTGCAGTCTCTCGTGGGATTACACACACATACTGCAGTCTCTCGTGGGATTACACACACATACTGCAGTCTCTCGTGGGATTACACACACATACTGCAGTCTCTCGTGGGATTACACACACATACTGCAGTCTCGTGGGATTACACGCACATGCAAGCGTGACTGCACAGGGGCTTTTTTCTATCCATACAACTGCCAACTGATGCTGAATTCCCAAAAAGAATGAGTAATCCGATAGAGTCCGAGTTTAACTTGACTCTGATGCAGCTGCGTGCAGACCAAGCAAGGCATCCTTGTTTTACGTATAGGCTACTATTTACTTTTGACCTCTTGACTCAGAATGTTTGCTCCCTCAATCCAGATTAATAATGAAAAATAGTTTATGTTGCAGTTTTTAGTCTCCTTTTCCACAGGAAAGCTGTATTTCTTAAGCTAAGAGTCTCTAGGGAGAGTGGAATGTTGCACATGTAATAAAAGATCTGTCAATTCATGATACCTTCTCATCTCCAAATTTTAATATTAATAATATACAATGCCAATGTTGTTAAAGGGATAGTTCAGTTTGTATGCAGTGGGGTTGTATGAGGTACTTGCATACAGTCAGTATACTACATGCAGTAGAATGCAGCCGGTGCGCTTCCAGATTGGAGAAATTGAGACCGGCTGTGTCAGGCAAGTAGAGCTGTCTGCTGAGTGTGAAGGCAAGTAGAGCTGTCTGCTGAGTGTGAAGACAAGTAGAGCTGTCTGCTGAGTGTGAAGACAAGTAGAGCTGTCTGCTGAGTGTGAAGACAAGTAGAGCTGTCTGCTGAGTGTGAAGACAAGTAGAGCTGTCTGCTGAGTGTGAAGACAAGTAGAGCTGTCTGCTGAGTGTGAAGACAAGTAGAGCTGTCTGCTGAGTGTGAAGACAAGTAGAGCTGTCTGTTGAGTGTGAAGACAAGTAGAGCTGTCTGCTGAGTGTGAAGACAAGTAGAGCTGTCTGCTGAGTGTGAAGACAAGTAGAGCTGTCTGTTGAGTGTGAAGACAAGTAGAGCTGTCTGTTGAGTGTGAAGACAAGTAGAGCTGTCTGCTGAGTGTGAAGACAAGTAGAGCTGTCTGTTGAGTGTGAAGACAAGTAGAGATGTCTGTTGAGTGTGAAGACAAGTAGAGCTGTCTGCTGAGTGTGAAGACAAGTAGAGCTGTCTGCTGAGTGTGAAGGCAAGTAGAGATGTCTGTTGAGTGTGAAGGCAAGTAGAGCTGTGTGCTGAGTGTGAAGGGAGCCATGAGCAAAAACTAAAAAGAATACAACTGAAAAAATACATACAATTCTTCTATACTCCTCGCCTGGCGTCTCCACAAGCCCTGAGATGCCAAGTTGACCCCTGAGATTTACACCCTGTTTTTAGCTGAAATGTTCACTGTATCCAGGTGCGGCAGTACCTGCTAGTACAACAAGGGGAGTTGCTGCGCCTGGCTACATTGAAGATTTCAGCTAAAAACAGGGTGTAAATGACTTCTATGTCTATATCTCATGGAAAATTCATTTAAAGTTTAATCCTATAAAGCTAAATCAATCCCGTTAGAAATAGACAGATTACAGGAAGCTAGGCATTTTTACTTCAAAATAAAAGCAGTAATTTACAACTGGGTAAATAAAATCAGGGCTGTTGACTCACTACGGGTTAAAATTTACTTTTAGTTGTCTGTGTTCTGTGTTCTTCTGTGCATTCTGTGTATTTCGGATCACACAACACTTTGCAACATGCATCAATAAGGCTATTAGTTTATTTAATTGCCATCATTATGAAGGTTTTAACCAGAAGTTTCAATGTTATTCTGGCTCACTTGATGCTGCTGTGAGTTTTTTGTGGCTTCACGCAAATCGTTAACACAAACGCTGTGTAGAAACGCGAAATCAAAGGTGAGAACGCAATGACAGTTTGCCATTTTATGCAGAGACCGTTGTTGTCTAAACATGGCCTAACACTGACTGCACTGTGTCCGCTCAGGACGGGATGGTGAGGGAATACCCAGCAGGCATGGTGGGCGAGCGGCCCAAGACGCCCTCCAAACGCACGGCGGGCCGTCGCCGCGGGCGACTGCCCAATAGCCGGCCCGGCACGCCCACCACCTCCTCTGAGACCAAAGACACGGACAGCGACCGCGAGGGCAGCAAAGACGACGAGCACGACAAAGACGACGACGACGACGACGACAAGAAGGACGACTCCACCAGCAGCTCAGGTACCATCTCAGGTACCATCTCACACACTGAATAAACTACAGCTTTCAGCTCAGGTACCATCTCACACACTGAATAAACTACAGCTTTCAGCTCAGGTACCATCTCACACACTGAATAAACTACAGCTTTCAGCTCAGGTACCATCTCATGCACTGAATAAACTACAGCTTTCAGCTCAGGTACCATCTCACACACTCAATAAACTACAGCTTTCAGCTCAGGTACCATCTCACACACTGAATAAACGACAGCTTTCAGCTCAGGTACCATCTCACACACTGAATAAACTACAGCTTTCATCTCAGGTACCATCTCACACACTGAATAAACTACAGCTTTCAGCTCAGGTACCATCTCACACACTGAATAAACTACAGCTTTCAGCTCAGGTACCATCTCACACACTGAATAAACTACAGCTTTCAGCTCAGGTACCATCTCACACACTGAATAAACTACAGCTTTCAGCTCAGGTACCATCTCACACACTGAATAAACTACAGCTTTCAGCTCAGGTACCATCTCACACACTGAATAAACGACAGCTTTCAGCTCAGGTACCATCTCACGCACTGAATAAACTACAGCTTTCAGCTCAGGTACCATCTCACGCACTGAATAAACTACAGCTTTATCAGGCGCTTCTTAGACCATCAAAAGGGAGATGATAAAGGAGAATTTCAGTATTTTTCAACCTGGACCCTATTTTCATAATTTTTGGCTGGTGTGTGCGCATGCGCCACCGGCCCGTCATCTCCACTCGTCCATACAATTTGCGTGCCCGACCTGGGGGACCACCTGCATGCCCATCTGGTCTGGTCGTCTCACTTGTCACCGCTGTACTAGGGCTGTGAATCTTCACTGGCCTCACGATTTGATTCGATTACGATTCAGAGGGCTACGATTCGATTCGAGTACGATTATCGATGCATCTCGATGCATCTCGATGCATCTTAAATCGATGCATCACTTTTTTCCGCAATACATGATTTATTTTTTCTCACTTTCTTTTTTCTCACTGTGTGGCTACTTTTAAAATAAAAGTGCATTTGGAATTGCATTGTATTATGATCCATAATTAAAATAAACAACTGCATGTACTTTCATTATATTTTATTTTATTATTTATTTATTTTTATTTATTTTTCTCTCCAAATAATCGATTTTTGACATTTGTGAATCGATGCAGAATCGTGCATGTCCGCATCGCGATGCATCTTATAATCGATTATTTTTGACACCCCTACGCTGTACGGCGCTGTACTCCGCTTTCAAGTTGTTGCCACGGTAAGTGTACTGTATGCCACTGCCACTAGTGCATTAATGGCCGTGTGTCCACTGAGTGTGTCCACTGAGTGTGTCCACTGAGCTTCTTTTCCTCAGCTCCAGCTTCTTCAGTTTTCCAGTTGTTTCCAATGACGACAGAGCGTGTATAGAGAAAGTTGTGCACTTGTGCGCCAAGGCAGCGCTGGTGTCCCACAGTTGCTGAGCTAACGTTGCTTTCAATCTGCTTAATATATATTGCGGGCGGACCAGCGTGTTAACTTGTTAGCTGGTAGCTATCAAGCTAGCTCCAGCCCAGCTGCTGAGCTAACGTTGTTTTCAATGTGCTTAATTGCATATTGCGGGCGGACCAGCGTTCTTCCAGCATTTACTTTCTGTCTGCTCCTTGTGTTTGAAGCGTAGCAACGTTCATCTAAACACATTCACTTTCTACGGTCTGTGGTCACACTCAGTGGGTCAGACAGACAGCAGTTTTGCTGCTAGCCTGCATGAAAGACACCACTGTGTTTTATTGTTTCGGAGTGTATTCGTACCCAGGTGTAAATATCTTATTCCTGATTGGTTGGCTGAATCACCTGGTTGGGGGGTGAGCTCTGATATTTGATCCCTCCCCAGTCACTGGCTTTACACCAGCTCAGCAAGATGCACAGATCATCATCACGGCAGTGGCACACTGACAAAAGAAAGTTTAGGACGGAGTGGCAAGACGAGTATTTTTTTACCGTAAATTCACCTTGAGGATTTTAAAGTTGTGAATTAAGTCAAATTTCTCTGTTGATTACAAAGGTGGAAAATACAACTGTTTTTAACTGGGTGTTTACTGATTAAATGTTTAAGCTCCCCACAAATGCAGATGTTTTTTGAAATATATATAACCAATTGCAAATTATTACAATTACCAAACAGATAAAAAGTAGATTATTATATTGAAATGTTATTTTAGATTTAGAATGTTAATTTTCTATAAAACACAATACATTTGAATGTAATTCCACAACGTTTATTTTTGGCCCTCGCCCCTCCACCCAGATTGAGTTTTGGCCCTTCATGGGAAATAATTTGGGCACCCCTGGTTTATGCAGTACTTCTCACTATAGCCCTGTCTGTCTGTCTGTCTGTGTGTATAGAGGGCAATTCGCGCTGCCAGACTCCGGTGAAGCTGAAGCTGACTTGTGAGCCTGAAGCGGTGGACTGGAGCGGGGCGGAGGCCTCTCTGTTCAGGGTTCTCATCGGAACGTACTACGACAACTACTGTGCCATCGCACGCCTCATAGGCACCAAGACATGCAGACAGGTGGGCGCCGGGGGCTTAGGTCTTGGACCGTTTAGACATTTAGCTAAAGTTCTTATAATATTGATATGTCAAAAGATGGATAGGCACTTTGTATACAGTATACGTAGGGTCTTGTTAGTGCCAGTTTTAGTGAAAATACCGGTAATCATCAGTCCTAATCGTCACTAACTAAATTTACATGGACTGCAGTATCCCGATGTTAACCCTAGTCCTCTTAATAAGACAGGGTTAGGGTTATAAACAGCATTTTCTGATTACACGGTAGAAACATGACAACGGGTTTCAGGTTACATTCAGGGGGGAAACATAGGTGTTGGAAATAAGTGTTTACACTTTTACATGCTATCCCTTGGATCTTTTTATTGTCTCTATATCCATGAATAAAATCAATCAATGAATCAATCAGTCTTCAGTCAAAAATCGGACTCTGCTCTGTAGCATGTAAACTCTACTCATGTAAACACCTTAATTGAAATATTGTCTTATTAGTCGGATTATTGCAGTAAACATAGTCACTGTCTCCGGCAGGTATACGAGTTCAGGGTGAAGGAGTCCAGCATCATTGCCCGCGCCCCCGCTGAAGACGAGGACACGCCTCCCAGGACCAAGAAGAAGAGGAAGCACAGGCTGTGGGCCACACACTGCCGCAAGATTCAGCTGAAGAAAGGTCAGAGGTCGTTTCTGTCGCCTTTCCCCTGTTTGTTGAGGGAAACAGTCGTGAGAAAGGGGTGATTATTTTGGGCAAGTAGTGCTGGAAGGATTAGTCGATCGTCAGAAAATATTGATAAAATCATCGATCCAATAAATTGTTTTAGTTGTTTATCAAGTTCAAATATCAAACATTTCATGGTTACAGCTTCAAATCCCAAGATTGCTGCTTTTCTCTGTTTCATATCATATAAAATGTATATATATAGATATTTTTTGGCTGGTCAGACAATTAAGCAATTTGAAGAATCACTTTTCTGGGAACTTCTAATGGGCATTTGTTATTATTTTTGACATTTAATAGTCATTCAGAAAAATAATTGATTGATTAATTAGTTGTACCCCTATTGCAATTTTGGGAAGGTACAATCATTTTCACAGGTTTGACCTGAAAACAAACAAAAACAGATCTGATATAATGACAATCTTCAGGCTATTGGAAGAAAAATTAATTTAGCCCGTTTAACTATTGTATCTGTTCAATCCGTTTACAGATGGCTCGTCCAATCACGTGTACAACTACCAGCCATGTGACCACCCGCGGCAGCCGTGTGACTCATCCTGTCCCTGCGTCACCGCTCAAAACTTCTGCGAGAAATTCTGCCAGTGCAGCTCTGAGTGTAAGAACACACACACACTTTGATGATAGAGAGGGCCACAAAAAAATGCTATGGCAATGCTAACGCTATTAGCGCCATGTTCTGGGATGTACAGTGAAATAAAAACACAGATTTGGGTGGTCTAACCTAACCAAAAACATCCGCCTTGTAAAAAAAAATTAAATTGACCCAGGGGCCACACTGAGTGAGGTCGGGGGCCGCAAGTTGCCCACCCCTGTCATAGAGCATTATCTTATAAATAATGGAAAATCTGATCAATGTCACGGAAAGAGTTAAAATGTTCTTTGTTTTTAAACCGGCTGAATTATGAACTGAATTATGCAGTGATATGGATCAAACTCATGTGTTGGTGTGCAGGTCAGAACCGTTTCCCAGGCTGCCGGTGTAAGGCTCAGTGCAACACCAAGCAGTGTCCATGCTACCTGGCTGTGAGGGAGTGTGACCCCGACCTCTGCCTCACCTGCGGCGCGGCCGAGCACTGGGACAGCAAGAACGTGTCCTGCAAGAACTGCTCCATCCAGAGAGGGGCCAAGAAGGTAACATACACTCTATAAAGCAGAGGTGCCAAAATCTTTTCCTATGAAGGGCCAGAATTAATCTGGATGGATGGCCACGGGCCACACATACATGTTGATGTTATGTGAAATTACTTTAAATTATATTATTTTTTTATTCAATTTACATTCTAAATCTAAAATAGCTTATAGCTCTTCTGAAATTATCTGTTGCTTCATCTTGGCACTGTTTTGAGATTGATCAGACTTTAGAGCCATTTAAAATATAAATGGCTCTAAAGTCTGATCAATCTCCCATAGGAATTCTATATAATATAGAATTCCTATGGGAACTCCAAAATCAATAAAATGTCTATTTTAATTGTTCATTTTTCACCCCAACTCAAAATCTCTACCACTTGAAGAGAGAAGAGCTCAATTTCCTAACCTATTTTTCCAAGAGGTGTTTTGTATTGAAAATTACAAACAAACAAACAAACAACTACAAGATCAAATATAGTGCTGCAACTATCGATTATTTTAGTAATCGAGTATTCTACCGAATAATCCATCGATTAATCGAGTAATCGGATAAGAACCCTTTTTTGTGTTTTCAAAGGCTTATCGTAAATATACACCAAAAAATAAGATAAATCTCTTCAAATAAACAACTACCGGTACATTAGTTTCTTTCTTAGAAAAAACATTTTTATTTTTAAATTGCATAGAACTGGCAGTGGCACCATTCATCTTTTTCACCCGTCCTTACAAAGCTGTCCATCCATAGTACGCTGTGATCTGCTGAAAAAGAGGTGAAATAATAATTAATATTGATATTTATTAGGTAAGTTCATAACAAAACTGGAGAATGCGCATTTACACACCCTAGACCTGTTGCCTATTATTGACACAAATATCAGAATAGCAAGATAACAGGTCAGGTGGTGTAATAATTGGAGCCTAAAATGCACCAATTAAATAGTTGTTTGCAATCATCATGAGAAGAGTCGACCGGTCTAGGGTGTAAATGTACATTCTCCACACACACACTCTTTCTCTCTCACACACACTCACTCTCTCTTTCTCTCTCACACACCAACAGGCTAGTGTGATCACACACACACACACACACACACACACACACACACACACACACAACGCTGTTAAATTAGCCGCTAACGTTAGGTTAACGTTAGGTTGAGCTTTGTATTTCTCACAGAAAACGGCAAGCCACATCACAAAAATGCAGCGTGAATGCAGTTACTAATAGTCATATTGGCAACGTGGCAAGCCAGCAGCACAAGCAGCACACCACCTATGTCAACAGGTACGCTCTGGAAATCCTAGCGGGAGCACTGGTTCAGTGTCAATACGACTACGCATGTTCCTCCTGGTACACCGGCATCGCAGTGTCACTGAAAAACAGGCTCCAGACAGCACAAAATAGATTAGTCAGACTCATTTTACAATTGAATCCTAGGACTCACCTACTACAGTCTCACTTCGACAGCCTCAAGTGGCTAAGAGTAGAGGAGAGAGTAACACAAATCAAACTCGGCATGGTACACAGGATAGTTAACAATGCTGTCCCAAAATATCTTAGACATTACTTCACCAAGGTCAGTGACGTACATGGGCACGGCACTAGAGGGAGCCCCACAGATTTGGTCCCAGTAAAATGTAAAAGATGCATCGGCCAAAATTCCTTTCTTTATTCAGCGGCAGTAGCCTGGAACAGTCTCCCAGCTGAGATTAAGACAATCAGCCCCTATCCTTCAAAGGTAAAGTCAAGAACTGGATCAGGAGAAACAGAACCTGGACTTAATGTGTTGTGTTATATTGTGGTATTATATTATTATATTATATATTATATTATATCTATATTATTATATAGTATATAATATTGTATGGTAATGATATGTAATGCTATAGTATATTATAAAATATTGTCCAGTATAGGTACATGTAGGATGGATTTGATGGTAGCCAAGGTGTCTGAGGTGGGGGGCGACCTGTTGTCGGCCAGCCAGTAACTGAGCCGGTGTCTCACTCGACCCTATATGTTATGAGATCTTATTTTATTTTATTTATTTTATTTGATTATTTTTTAATGTATGTTTTTATTAGGATTTGATGGGTTTATTTTTTAATAGCACAAATTGTCTTTTATCTTATTTTATGCTTATTTTTATTGGTTATTCACTGTGCCCCACTTTCCCATATCATTCTCCCCCCTGCGTGGCAGGCACACCCACGCATCACCCTCAGACTCTGACAAGTGCTTGTGGCACTCACACTATCACACACTTACACACATCCAGACATACACACAACAGTACACATTTTATAACAGTCATCATGAGGACCGCAATGGAAATAAGCTGTCAGCTTTATTGCGTTTTTATCCTTTTGATAATGGTGGGCCTGTGTATGTATATATGTATATTGTATATACTGTGTATTCATTATCAATAAAGAACTCAATCAATCAATCAAAAACTACTACTAGTCTTAACACGTTCACTGCCAAGGACGTGTTAACACGTTTTCAGAATCCAGCTGTTGACTGCCAACGACGTGTTAACACGTTTTCAGAATCGTTTTTTTTTTTTTTGACGGTGGGACGTTGATCTAACCCTTTTACGTCTCCTACACCAGAATTGGAGGTATTGAATGTGTATAATCTATTTTACCGACCCACTGAGTGTCGACATGTCTCTCCACAGTAGAAAGAGGCGACCCAAAACTGGAGGGAAAAGCGCGAGGAAGCCGTTCTCATACTGTAAAATTGATGGCGAAAACGCTTTCACTTTCGCGCTGATGCACAGCGGTGGCAACGGTGGGGGGTTCCAAGAATAGATTGGATGCACACTTTGAAACACGCAGCATAAATATGACCAGAATCGCATCAAAGCTCTCAACCAAAACTCCACGAAACGAGCGAGTCCACCCAGACTTCCTCAAACAGCGGCCGCGCAAACAGGCAGCAGCCAGGCAGCAGCAACTTCGTTGTGACACGCCCGCTGGAGAGCCAGGGAGGCAGGAGGAGAACACACACGGAGGGAGGAGTTGGAAGCAGAGGGGGTTTCCTGCTGTTATGGAGGAAATTACTGTTCAAAACTATTGTTTAGATGTCTGACTCTTACTGATGCCAAAAATGAATGGTTAAAGTGACTGTTCTATCGAATTTCACAAAAAGCCGTTTATCTCTGAATAATTTTTCTGACGCTGAAACCATGCTGTATTCAACTGCTAATGCTTACATGACTACTAACTCTACAAACTAACTCTTTTAGACAGAGAAAGCACACATACTATTAGTTCTTTTGAGATATTGTGTGTTCACAAAATCTTAGCAGAAAAGAATCCTCGGGTCTTGAAAGATGAGCCAGAATCCTCAAAAAAACCCTCTGGCAGAAGCTAACTACAGTAAAAAAAAAACGTCTGGCAGTGAATGTGTTAATATCAAGTAGCAATCATTAGCATACATTTACATTAGCGTTGTGTATAGTTAACGTTACGTTACCTTGCTCCGCTCGACGTAGATGCGCTGGTGGATGCGTAGACTGGATGTTTACGGTTCAGGTGCTGAAGCATTGACGAGGTACTGTTGTGATATGCAAGTATCGTCTTGCACACCACTGAGTTTGTGTCCTTTTTCAGCGTGAAATGGTCCCACACTTAGACAGTTTCGGTCGCTTTGTCGGCCCTGGTTCTTCCCTTCCCGGCTCCTCCTGTCTGCTTTCTCCGCCGCCTCGTTCCATTTTGCGGGGTCCGCTCGCTATAGCTCTGCTCTCTGGTCTGTCTGTGATCATGTGTTCTCACGTGTTTACACCGGAAGAGCGCTGTGCCACACCAGTAAGCGTCCGTGAGAAACACACAGTCTCTACTCTCTAAATGCTGTGTCGAGGCGAATCATTTTGGCCTCGATCATTTTAATTATTCGAGTTATTCGAGGTACTCGAGGAATCGTGACAGCCCTAATCAAATACATGGCTGTGGACTGGAGCTACTTTTCTCATCATTTCTCCCTGAAAACACATTAGCGAATCTTTTTCTAAATGATTGATTTTTACTTACTTTACTTAATCCATTGTTATCATCAAATTGACAGCAATTGTGTATCACAATATCATCATGATATGATTCCATTGAAAGATGATAAAAGATTATTTTGGATTATTGCCCATCCCTAGTATATAGACAGGTGTATAATCTACATGAACAGATGGCATATCAAATGGCATTGTTGTCTGTCACCCTCCTCCCTGTCTCAGCACCTGCTGCTCGCCCCGTCAGATGTGGCAGGATGGGGCATCTTCATCAAAGAGTCGGTCCAGAAGAACGAGTTCATCTCCGAGTATTGTGGAGAGGTAAGACTCTTCTGTCTTTCTGTCCCTTTGTCTCTATCTGTCTCTCTGTCTGTATCTGTCTCTCTGTCTGTATCTGGCTATCTGTCTGTGGGTTTTCAGAGAGAGGTAAGACTGCTGTCTGTGGGCTTTCAGATCCATGTAGAAATGAGAAGGGATGACCAGAATATAGGAGGTTCTGATGAGATACGATGAAAATTAAACAAACCCCATGAAGAAATTGTCATTGCAGCAGCAGTTTACAATAGGATACAACGGGTCTTCAAAGTGTGGGAGACTGAGCGTCTGCTCAGAGAACATATAGACAGCTGCGCCACTAGTTACTGGAAAAAGTAGTTTAATTAGAGTAACTAGTTACTCCAACACTGGCGGTGAGTACAAACAAACATGGTGAAAGCATGCTCGAAAGCAGATCATTTTGTCTGGACGAAGAAGTAAAGTTGTTACTCAGAGTGACCGTGTACTATAAAGCATTTCCTGGAGGAGCATTGATAAACTCAGCAGTCTGTAGCACAAACACAGCTCGATGGGCATTGTTGTTCTTCCATTCGCGCAAGCCTATTAGGCTGAAAACATAATAGCCATGTGCACAGTGCAACATGGGGCCGGGTCATCAGTTTTCACAAGAATTGCAAGTTGCAAAATTGCAAATTTACACAGCGAAGGAAAGGGTGGTGTTTTAAAAAGATTCCACTCTGGAACCCGGTTTCAAAAGTTTGCATTTTCAGGACCCCAAAAGGGCGTTGTCATGTGAACGAAACTGCAACAAAGATTTGCTGTTTTACCTAGGGACTGTTGTATAAACGGGGCCTTAAAAAGTTTGGATATTACACAAGAATATTACTTTTTAAAATTGACAATTAGGGGGAGATGTGTTTTGTAACAGTTGACATTTGTCTGCAGATTATCTCCCAGGATGAAGCCGACCGCAGAGGGAAGGTCTATGACAAATACATGTGCAGCTTCCTCTTCAACCTCAACAACGGTAAAAACACACACACACACACACACACACACACACACACACACAATCACAGAAAACAAATGACACAGGAAATAGCCATGCAGAAAACAAAACACAGAAGTCACACAAACACACCCAGATGGTTGCACATACACACTCAGATGGTTGCACATACACACCCAGATGGTTGCACATACACACCCAGATGGTTGCACATACACACCCAGATGGTTGCACATACACACCCAGATGGTTGCACATACACACCCAGATGGTTGCACATACACACCCAGATGGTTGCACATACACACTCAGATGGTTGCACATACACACCCAGATGGTTGCACATACACACCCAGATGGTTGCACATACACACCCAGATGGTTGCACATACACACCCAGATGGTTGCACATACACACTCAGATGGTTGCACATACACACCCAGATGGTTGCACATACACACCCAGATGGTTGCACATACACACCCAGATGGTTGCACATACACACCCAGATGGTTGCACATACACACCCAGATGGTTGCACATACACACCCAGATGGTTGCACATACACACTCAGATGGTTGCACATACACACCCAGATGGTTGCACATACACACCCAGATGGTTGCACATACACACCCAGATGGTTGCACATACACACTCAGATGGTTGCACATACACACTCAGATGGTTGCACATACACACCCAGATGGTTGCACATACACACCCAGATGGTTGCACATACACACCCAGATGGTTGCACATACACACTCAGATGGTTGCACATACACACCCAGATGGTTGCACATACACACCCAGATGGTTGCACATACACACCCAGATGGTTGCACATACACACCCAGATGGTTGCACATACACACCCAGATGGTTGCACATACACACCCAGATGGTTGCACATACACATAGAGCTGTGCATCTTCACTGATCTCACGATTCGATACGATTCGATTATACAAGTCTACGATTCGATTCGATTCGATTATACGATGCATCTCGATGCATCGCGATGCATCTTAAATCGATGCATCACTTTTTCCGCAATACATGATTTATTTTTTCTCACTTTCTTTTTTCTCACTGTGTGGCTACTTTTAAAATAAAAGTGCATTTGGAATTGCATTGTATTATGACCCATAATTAAAATAAACAACTGCATGTACTTACATTCTATTTTATTTGATTATAAAAAATAAAAAATAATCGATTTTTGATATTTGTTAATCGATTCAGAATCGTCCTATTAAGCATCACGATGCATCTCTGAATCGATTATTTTCGGCAGCTCTACATACACACCCAGATGGTTGCACATACACACCCAGATGGTTGCACATACACACTCAGATGGTTGCACATACACACTCAGATGGTTGCACATACACACCCAGATGGTTTCACATACACACTCAGATGGTTGCACATACACACTCAGATGGTTGCACATACACACCCAGATGGTTGCACATACACACCCAGATGGTTGCACATACACACACAGATGATTGCACATACACACCCAGATGGTTGCACATACACACCCAGATGGTTGCACATACACACCCAGATGGTTGCACTGCCACTAGCATGACTTGTGAGTGGTTTGTGTGTTCTTGTGTCTCCTCAGATTTTGTCGTTGATGCCACAAGGAAAGGCAACAAGATCCGCTTTGCCAACCATTCTGTCAACCCCAACTGCTATGCAAAAGGTGAGAAGCTGAAACCAACACGGGCCACTGCTTAGTTTCGCCCATCAACACTAGACAAAAACACTACGTTGAATTATGCATTCACAGTTCAGACAATATTTAAACAACAACAATAAGCCAAACAGCTCAGTGGAGTAAAAAAAAACATTTTCTGTATTAACACATTGACTGCCAGCCCTTTTTTCAATGCTGTAGGTAGGTTCTGCCAGGTTTTTTTTTGAGGATTCTGGCTCATTTTACAAGAGCCGAGGATTCTTTTCTGCTAAGATTTTGTGAACACACAATATCTCAAAACAACTAATAGAATGTGTGCTTTCTCTGTCTAAAAGAGTTAGTTTGTAGAGTTAGTAGTTATGTAAGCATTAGCAGTTGAATACAGCATGGTTTCAGCGTCAGAAAAATTATTCAGAGATAAACGGCTTTTTGTGAAATTCGATAGAACAGTCACTTTAACCATTCATTTTTGGCATCAGTAAGACCTAAACAATAGTTTTGAACAGTAATTTCCTCCATAACAGCAGGAAACTCCCCTCTGCTTCCAACTCCTCCCTCCGTGGGCGTTCCTCTTGGCTGCAGCCAGCGGCCGTGTCACAAGCTTGTCACCAGTCTCACTGCTTTGCAGCTGCTGTGCGGCTGTGCCTGTCTGAGCGGCCGCTCTTTGAGGAAGTCTGGTTGGACTCGCTCGCTTCTTGGAGTTTTGGTTGAGAGCTTTGATCAAGCTTTTGCGATTCTGGTCATATTTATGCTGCGTGTTTCAAAGTGTGTTCCATCCGTGATCTATTATGCAAATTTGCAATCCCGCACTGCCAGCAATCAGCGCGAAAACGAAAGCGTTTTCGCCAATCCATTTTCATGAGAATGGCTTCGTCACACTGCTTTTTGCTTGCCTTCCTCCTTCCTTGTCGCCACTTAGTGGGTCGGTGGAATGGGTTGTACACGTTGTACACGTCCAATACTTATATAAGAGATGTAAAAGGGTTAGATGCACATCCCACCGTCAAAAAAAAAAAATCGATTTTTTTTACGTATTAATACGTCAATGGCAGTGAACCGCTGGATTTTTTTTTTGCCTTAGAAGAAGAAAGAGTCGGCAGGTTGTTCCAAAGCCAGTGTGTGCACAGTTGCCATGGGTCTGGAAAGTGCTTGGATTAATTAAAAAAAAATCAAGTGCTTGAAAGTGCCTGGATTTATAAAGAGGTCCTTAAAAGTGCTTGAATTTAGCCAACCAGTATCTCTGAGTTTGAGCCTCATGCTCTCTGTCATCTCAAAATTGTTGGCGCAAGCTTGATACACAACTTGCTGTACAACTGTCTGTAGTGTCTGATAGCAGAGCTATCCAGCTGGTTAGTCAGCTAGCAGCTGCTAAAAGCTAATTAATTTAGCTCCTAACTTACGTCCTTGAAAAGTGCTTGAAATCTATCATTACAAAAGACTTGCGCGAATGTGTGTCAGAGAGACACTGTGACAGGCGGCCATGTTGGCAGACCCAACAGCTTTTACTACCCACAATACACCAGCAGATGGGAGAACACAGCAGGACTTGGTGTTGAGACTCAAGGATGACAGTCACTTGTCCTTGTTGCTCTTTCATTCTCACACCCTTTTTTCTGTTTTTATCAACATTAGAAGTCCAGTATGTTTTCTGAACTGTTGAAGAAATGTTATTGAGCAGTGAGCTTTACTGGAGTCAGCAGTGCAACATGGAGCAACAACGATTTAGCCTGGTATTCAGCCCCTATATGAATCCTTAATTATGCAAATTCAAAGAGTGCTGAAAACTGCCATTCATAGAGGCTGGATACCAGCCTAGCAACGATTAGTCGATTAATCGATCAACAGAAAATTAATCGACTACTATTTTTATAATGGATTAATCAATCAATTTTCAAAGAAAAAAAAACATAAAAGTTGGTCCCCGGGCGCTTCACTGCAGCTGCCCACCGCTCCTGGCCTGAACCATGGAGAAGGATGAGCCAAGATGGGCCACGATGGTGTTTGTGACAAATAAAGGCAGGGTTTGTCCATCCAGTTTAATCTTAATCTTATCATCACTCATTGTCTGTCCATTTGTTGTAGTGATGATGGTGAACGGGGACCACAGGATAGGGATCTTCGCCAAGAGAGCCATCCAGACCGGGGAGGAGCTCTTCTTCGACTACAGGTCAGTAACCTGGGAGAGACGCAACAGGTGGGAACATACCATACCCTCTACAGGTCAGTAACCTGGGAGAGACACAGCAGGTGGGAACATACCATAACCTCTTCAGGTCAGTAACCTGGGAGAGACACAGCAGGTGGGAACATACCATACCCTCTACAGGTCAGTAACCTGGGAGAGACACAGCAGGTGGGAACATACCATAACCTCTTCAGGTCAGTAACCTGGGAGAGACACAGCAGGTGGGAACATACCATAGCCTCTACAGGTCAGTAACCTGGGAGAGACACAGCAGGCGGGAACATACCATAACCTCTTCAGGTCAGTAACCTGGGAGAGACACAGCAGGCAGGAACATACCATAACCTCTTCAGGTCAGTAACCTGGGAGAGACACAGCAGGTGGGAACATACCATACCCTCTACAGGTCAGTAACCTGGGAGAGACACAGCAGGCAGGAACATACCATAACCTCTTCAGGTCAGTAACCTGGGAGAGACGCAACAGGTGGGAACATACCATACCCTCTACAGGTCAGTAACCTGGGAGAGACACAGCAGGTGGGAACATACCATAGCCTCTACAGGTCAGTAACCTGGGAGAGACACAGCAGGCGGGAACATACCATACCCTCTACAGGTCAGTAACCTGGGAGAGACGCAACAGGCAGGAACATACCATAACCTCTTCAGGTCAGTAACCTGGGGGAGACACAGCAGGCAGGAACATACCATAACCTCTTCAGGTCAGTAACCTGGGGGAGACACAGCAGGCAGGAACATACCATAGCCTCTACAGGTCAGTAACCTGGGAGAGACACAGCAGGCAGGAACATACCATAGCCTCTTCAGGTCAGTAACCTGGGAGAGACACAGCAGGCAGGAACATACCATACCCTCTTCAGGTCAGTAACCTGGGAGAGACACAGCAGGCAGGAACATACCATAACCTCTTCAGGTCAGTAACCTGGGAGAGACACAGCAGGCGGGAACATACCAGGTCAGTAACCTGGGAGAGACACAGCAGGCGGGAACATACCATAACCTCTTCAGGTCAGTAACCTGGGAGAGACACAGCAGGTGGGAACATACCATACCCTCTTCAGGTCAGTAACCTGGGAGAGACACAGCAGGTGGGAACATACCATAACCTCTTCAGGTCAGTAACCTGGGAGAGACACAGCAGGCGGGAACATACCATAACCTCTTCAGGTCAGTAACCTGGGAGAGACACAGCAGGCAGGAACATACCATAACCTCTTCAGGTCAGTAACCTGGGAGAGACACAGCAGGCAGGAACATACCATAGCCTCTACAAGTCAGTAACCTGGGAGAGACACAGCAGGCGGGAACATACCATACCCTCTACAGGTCAGTAACCTGGGGGAGACGCAACAGGCAGGAACATACCATACCCTCTACAGGTCAGTAACCTGGGGGAGACGCAGCAGGTGGGAACATACCATAACCTCTTCAGGTCAGTAACCTGGGAGAGACACAGCAGGTGGGAACATACCATAACCTCTTCAGGTCAGTAACCTGGGAGAGACACAGCAGGCGGGAACATACCAGGTCAGTAACCTGGGAGAGACACAGCAGGCGGGAACATACCATACCCTCTACAGGTCAGTAACCTGGGGGAGACGCAGCAGGCGGGAACATACCATACCCTCTACAGGTCAGTAACCTGGGGGAGACGCAGCAGGCGGGAACATACCATACCCTCTACAGGTCAGTAACCTGGGGGAGACACAGCAGGCAGGAACTTACCATAACCTCTTCAGGTCAGTAACCTGGGGGAGACGCAGCAGGCGGGAACATACCATACCCTCTACAGGTCAGTAACCTGGGGGAGACACAGCAGGCAGGAACTTACCATAACCTCTTCAGGTCAGTAACCTGGGGGAGACGCAGCAGGCGGGAACATACCATACCCTCTACAGGTCAGTAACCTGGGGGAGACGCAGCAGGCGGGAACATACCATACCCTCTACAGGTCAGTAACCTGGGGGAGACACAGCAGGCAGGAACATACCATACCCTCTACAGGTCAGTAACCTGGGGGAGACACAGCAGGCAGGAACATACCATACCCTCTACAGGTCAGTAACCTGGGAGAGACACAGCAGGCAGGAACATACCATACCCTCTACAGGTCAGTAACCTGGGAGAGACACAGCAGGCAGGAACATACCATACCCTCTACAGGTCAGTAACCTGGGGGAGACACAGCAGGCAGGAACATACCATAGCCTCTACAGGTCAGTAACCTGGGGGAGACGCAGCAGGCAGGAACATACCATACCCTCTACAGGTCAGTAACCTGGGGGAGACGCAGCAGGCGGGAACATACCATAGCCTCTACAGGTCAGTAACCTGGGGGAGACGCAGCAGGCAGGAACATACCATAGCCTCTACAGGTCAGTAACCTGGGAGAGACACAGCAGGCAGG
The DNA here is from genome assembly GCF_964638095.1 of Poromitra crassiceps. Classification (NCBI taxonomy): domain Eukaryota; kingdom Metazoa; phylum Chordata; class Actinopteri; order Beryciformes; family Melamphaidae; genus Poromitra; species Poromitra crassiceps. The sequence continues at coordinate 110,485,039 of NC_139624.1, forward strand.
AACATACCATAGCCTCTACAGGTCAGTAACCTGGGGGAGACGCAGCAGGCAGGAACATACCATACCCTCTACAGGTCAGTAACCTGGGGGAGACGCAGCAGGCGGGAACATACCATAGCCTCTACAGGTCAGTAACCTGGGGGAGACGCAGCAGGCAGGAACATACCATACCCTCTACAGGTCAGTAACCTGGGAGAGACACAGCAGGCAGGAACATACCATACCCTCTACAGGTCAGTAACCTGGGGGAGACGCAGCAGGCGGGAACATACCATAGCCTCTACAGGTCAGTAACCTGGGGGAGACGCAGCAGGCGGGAACATACCATAGCCTCTACAGGTCAGTAACCTGGGGGAGACGCAGCAGGCAGGAACTTACCATAGCCTCTACAGGTCAGTAACCTGGGAGAGACACAGCAGGCAGGAACATACCATACCCTCTACAGGTCAGTAACCTGGGGGAGACACAGCAGGCAGGAACTTACCATACCCTCTACAGGAGAGATGCAGCAGGCAGGAACATACCGTAACCTCTAGTCTACAGGATTTAATTTACTCTTATTTGCTACTGTTGTTACGTCAGCAGCACCTGCTCCTGTTAGGTCAGCAGCACCGGTATCATTATAATCACAATAAAGAATGCTATTGAGGGTGTTACAGGTTTTATACGTCTACATCAGAGGTGCCCAAATTCTTTCCTATGAAGGGCCAAAAATGTATCTGGATCTGGATGGAGGGCCGTGGGCCAAAAATAAATGTTATGTGAAATTACATTACATTAAAATGTATTATATTTTATAGACGATTCTAAATATAAAATGCATTTTCAAAATAATAAAAATAGAAGTTTTATTTAAAAACATAGTTAGATTTAGAGTTGATTGTCAAAAAAAAGCTTAAACATTTTCAAAGGGAAAGACACCTTTCTGACAGAAATTGCATGCAACTCAAGGTGTGTAACCCTAGCCCTACCTATAGAACTCTTTCTCATTCATATCATATCTTTAGGTGAGGTCAAGGGACCCCTTTGAAAATGGCCGTGCCAATTTTTTCCCTTGCCAGAATTTCACCTAAATTTGGAGCATTATTTACCCCCCTTGCCAACAGGCTAGGTTGACAGGGTTGATACCTATCGATTCCTTGGGTCTCCTAGTCTCATGTGGTATAAGAAGCATCATGCTAGCTTTAAAAATGAGCCCGCCACAGCCTCCGAAAGACGGTAATATTAAAGTCGAAGTGAACCGGAGGCGAATGCAAATGCGCGAGCGTCGGAGACTCATCTTGTCTGAGATGACAGGGTTGAGAGGCGGACCACAAGCCGCACAATGCCGGGTGTCGATGATTTGATTTGACAATTCTGGGGACTGGCTTTGGCATTGGCCAATCATGGCGTGTTCCACCCCCAAATTGAGTGGGATTCAGTGTGTTGTCGTGCTACACGAGTGGGATTCGCGGAGTACCAGGCAGCCACCTGCTTTGTGCGGAGCGAGCGGACAATCCGATGCATGGGTGCTGCCCGCCCACCTGGAATCTCCGAGGGGCGACCCCTGACAACCACGCTCTCAAGCGCGCGCCTTTATCGCTATTTCTGTAAATACGATATTCCTGGAATGCGCGTTTAGTGGCGTTTTACTGCCATGTAACATAACTAGCTAGCCGCTAACATTAGCCACAGTAGGCGATTACACATGATGCATTGCGCTTAAAGGGCTCGCGCCACATGAACGACAGTAACATGAGCAAATACCACCGTGACGTAACGATGTACCAAATCGGCCATTCATTTGAGGGCACAAAAAAAAGCAGGTTTGAACCCATAGAGGGCACTTATGCTGCTGAAATGATAGGAGTTTGTAAAATTGTAACAGATTGGTCTCAAATGTGGAGATTTTGACCAGAATCCTTCACATACCACCCCAAAAGCCATATATCGCTGCTGTCGTTCCAGGACCTCGAATCTCCAAAACAGAAACTTTTCAGGAAGTAAAAAAAACCTGTTTGCTCTTAAACTACTGAACCAAATGTCGTCAAAGTTGGCACATGTCTTAATTATAGTTAGTTTCCCGCTGAATGTGTCATTACTTTATAAATATCTGACCTGGATAAGCTCAAATGATGTTGTTTATATTATCAGTCCGACTTGGAAGCGCTTTCTCATGGCCAGTCAAGCGGGAGGCAGCCGCATCCTCATGCACGAGCCCCCAAGCTCCAGGCCGCGGGCGCGCGCGCAGGAGCAGCAGGATTGCCCCTCGCCTCTCATGGCCGATTTGGGGCTTTCGCATGGGGTGAGAAATAGTCTGACATAACGTAACGTTAACGTTACTTTATTCTCGTCAGAAAGCACTCCGATTTGCATGTTAAAACAAGTTTGCAGCCTAGGAATAACTGGAAAACATTTGATTGATATATTAACGTCAGAGGAAGCCAGGATGAGTCAAAACGATATGAGAAATACACAGCACGTCTGCCGTGTGTCTTTTCCGGGTTTAGTGTCCTGCGTGGGGGGGTACACACGGAGGTAGGGGGGGGATTTCGAGGTTTGACTGACAGATTGAGGGCGAATGGCGTTACGAGATTTACTCACAAGCTCGTTTTAATGCTTTTCCATTGGTTGCATTTGTTAAAAACCACACAGAGACGTGAAGGGTGACCAATGGCATTGATTCATGACAAAAAGTAAGAAAGTGAAAAAAGTGACATTCGAGGTCCTGGCCCGACACCGACGATATGGTTAAAAGCTGGGAAAAAAAGTGTTTTGCACGTAAGTTACACTTTAAGACTTAAAGCCCCCCAGTTGGTGGCCCCAAAGATCTTACAGTGATAATAACTGAAGGCTAATAATAGCTTGTTCCACTGCAACATCATGGCAGCAGCACTGTTGTCAAAAAAGCACAAGAGCGTCGTCTCTTGCCTGCAAGCCACATTATTGCTTTATTATCAACAACTGGCCAGCGGATGTCAAAGCTGATGCCTGGGTTGGAAAGAGCGTGACTCAAACTGGTTAACAAGTGAAACCTTTCATCACTCAGTGGCGTTTTGAGCCCGGCGAAGTGGTTACAGCAGCAGGCAGTGGGCGTAGCTAATGTACCTAACAGCTAACTAGCTATTTAACATGCTAGCTCGTCCTCAGTAAGAATCTTATTGACATGAAGTATCAATAGTGTTCCATTGACTCATATGTCATGATTCCATTTTAGCAACAGCTTACTTTTCTTAACTTGAGCACAAAATTAGGTTATTTTTTCAAAAAATATTTGGCGAACAGTGTGGCGAATAAACATGGTCAGGGCAGGAACCAGAAACATTAAATATCTTAAAGATGATAAAATAGTTTATATGATTACTTATTACAAGATTACTTTATAGAATTTCAAATTAAGTACCGGTAAATGTTTCCCCACAACAATTTCGGTGTTAAAATGTTACATGTAATGCCTTTTTAAAGTCAAGCTGAACCCAAAAATGACTTATTTTATTTTAGTTCAAATACCTGGGTAGTCAGTGCACCTATTTAATAATGTATGCCAAAAAAATCTCAGTTTTCCACACTTTTTCACATCAAAAGTTCATTTTTCAAGATTTCATTCATAACGGTAATCTACAGTTTGCTGACGTCACCTAGTACTACCAAATTTCTACCCCGTTTCAACCCAATCATATCACGACATGGCAGCTGTCAATCAAATCTTCATTTCAGGATAATTTTCTCTTCCAATTGAAGGGGAAAATGGCGCCTAGTGCCTGTCATCTGGCAGAATTTCTAGCCCATAAACCAACTACTAACTTGACCAATTATGCAAACTAAATCAAACGGTAATGTCTAAGAATGCAAAGAAATGTAACTGGCTCGTTAAAACTTGCATTCCAGGAATATTATTTACTGCAATAGCGATAATGGCCCGAGAGCCTGGTTGTCGGGTCGCACCTCGGAGATTCCAGGCCAACGGGCTGCACTCTCCGCTCGGCAACACGAAGGCAGCTGGCTGCCTGAGGAGAGCACCACAACACGCTGAATCCCACTCGATTTGGAGGCGGAACACGCCAGGATTGGCCAAAGCCGAATCCAGTCCCCAGAATTGTCAAATAAAATCATCGACAAGATACTCTCATGACACCTCTCAACCTATCATCTCAGACAAATTATGTTTTCAGTCTGAAACGCACTCAGACGCATGCCACGAACGGGTTCAATTCGATTTTAAGCTTATTCACACTCATGGGAGTATGTGAAATTATTCAACAAAGGCATTGTTGTGTTTGTGTGGCAGGTACAGTCAGGCCGACGCGCTGAAGTACGTTGGGATCGAACGGGAGATGGAGATCGCCTGATTCTGACTTCTACCTCCGGTGGATCAACGACTCAAAGGCCTTACATTCACACACACACACACCATTCACTTCAGGAAACCCAGACGACTTGTCAAAATGCTACAAAGCTTCAGGAATTCTGGCAACTTTTGAACACGGACGCAAGTTTTTGTTGCCGTTATTTTGCCACAATATTTCTTTTTCTCGTTTTTTTTTAAACAAAGCTTTTCATATATCTATCTCTCACTTGTCATTGTTCTATTTGTATATTTTTTTTCTATCAACAAATCTTCCTCTTCTCTCGGGTCGTGGAGTTGGGATTCACTGTTGCTACGTTCACAAATCTTCCTCAGCTCAAGGTGCAAATCGGCCCACGGACCGGCTCTCGTTTTGATTTTCACCCCGCTTTTCTACTCTGAGGAGACAAACCCGTGACTCTACTTTTTAAAACAGGCTTTTCAATACAAGTTTCAGGGACCAAAACCTCCACCAGCCACTCCCCAGGGTGCCGCACGTGCTCCCCAGGGTGCCACATCACTGTCTGTAAAGCAGCGCGGCCTTCACAAAGCAGGATCAACCCGCTCCACCAACATTCAAGAAGACACTCTTGATCACTTGAATTGGTCGGGTTTTTGTCGTCACTCGATATACTATGAAAAGGGAGAAAGGAAGGCTGGAGATCCTTTCCCAAGGCCTGGCTGCAATCCCACTGAGTAAAACCTAAGGGTTTGCTGCAGAAATTAATTTTGGATTTGAAAGAAATTAATTTTTCTTGCCGAAAGACGTGTAATAATAATAAAAAAAAATACTGAAGCGCCACATTGGCTTTTCACACCCCAATCACCACTGAAAGACCTTTTGCTGTTAGTCAAAATCATCACATGATTGGATGTGTCCCCTGATGGAAAAGAGCTTCCGTTAACTTGTCTGGTTCATCTCCTTTGTTTGACCACCAGATATTCGCGCCGAGACGGAGACAAAGTTTTTGTTTTGAGGCTCAAACTGCCTCCAAATCCTCCTTTTCTTAGCCCTTTTGCTGCTTTTTTTCAGTTTCCTTAGGTGACATTTCCGCTGTCATCTTCATGCCTCTGCGGTGTGCAGCAAGTAAACAAACCGCTCACTGCAGAGTAACACATTTACACGCAGTGCTGCGTTGGACGCTGCTGAAGTGTCCTTGAGCAAGACGATGACTTCCCACCAGCTGCAGGACCGCTTCTCTGTATCTGACTCCACACTGGTCTTTGCCTTTCTTCAGATTTCAACATGAGTTTTTGTGATCACGGGAGATGAGCCTGCTTTATGGCGCTCCCCCTGCTATCAGGTGCTAATGTGAAAAGGTATCAACAGAAAAGCAGCACTACTACAGGGAAATGAACACTAGGTAGTCAGCCTTTATGTGGATTATTGTCCTAGTTGGCTGGTGAAAGTGTTTGAATTTTGGCGAGTTTCCTGCCCTGCCTCCTACTGGATCCAAAATCATTGAGAGGTTTTTCACTGATCTGCCCCTCTGACTCTGGTGCAGTTTGCGCAGTTCATTCAGTGGTGTGTTAAAGTTTTCCCACTGCACTGTAACTGTACCATTCTGTACTCGGCTCGGTTTGAGTGTTTTTCCATTGGTGCGTCGTGCTCAGTTTGGTTCTGGTGCCATCGAGGCCCAGGGTTCCATTCCAGCCAGACACTACAGCAACTGATTTCACTGCTTTATTGTGCGTTCGTGTTCTTTAACATATTGGGGAAAACTAACACACTTGGAAATTTCACATGAACACTCTCCAAAGTCAGATTTGCTACTTGAGTTATGATGTAATGATGACCTTTAACCTTAAGCCCCAGTATGACACCAGTGCAGTGGGAAAACCTCTTGTCTGTGACGTTCTGTTATCCCAATGTGTCTCTGGATGAACTTCCCTGCGCCCCATGCTGTGCCTTCTGACTCCTTGACAGAACACAAACTGTGTCTGATTAAAGGTGATGACTGCATTTTAAAAACATGTTTATTCCTGCATGAAGTATTCCACATTGTCAAAAAGAGAAAAAAAAAAAAAAAAGTCGAACTACGTCCTCTCCTCGTCTTGTCGGTGCTTTTTTGCAGACTACACTAGTGGAAGGAGAGTTGGTCCAGGCCTGCAGGGTGTTCCTTAGGTTTTAGCGGTGGCCGGAAATGTTCTAGAAACTAGAGATCACTGTACTGCCTATTCCATGTGATGTCCAATCAGTCATAATAATCTATCTTGATAGTTTTTTGAACATTCCTCTCTTGTTAAATAGGCCTTTTAAACAATGTACCAACAATCATATATTGACCTTTTTTTCTTATATTGTCTGATGTGAATATTGGTGCTTGCAAAAATACCGCAGACTCTGGTTCCAGTGTCTGACCGACTTGAAGCAATACCAGCCTTTTATTGAGAACTTCTTCCCCCCGCGCTGTGGAAATGTTCTTATTTATCTCCTCTTTCTACACCTGTAATTTATTGCACGTTTCACAGACTGAGGGACTTCTCTTGCTGTTGTGATGTACAGATGTCTGTATCTGATGGGTTGGACTCGGAAGGTTCTGGATCTTTGTTTCTGTGAGACCCGGGTGTGTGCCGACTGCTTCCTGGAAACCTTGTGGTTCACAGGTCTGCAAATCTCCGGAAGGCAGTTTGGGAATGTTTGGAATCCATACTTTTCCAAAAACACAAATGGCTATGTAGCTGTAGACCAGTGATACTACACAATGAAAACTAACAGTAAATAAAGTTTGAGTGAGCTCCAACTAAATTGTCAAATATTGCCACCTGCTCGCCGCCCAGGCACTTATGTACTTAACTCACTTACGGTAACTTAACTACCTATCCTGTGTGCGCAAAATTGTCAGACAAAACTCCGGCTGACACCCCAAAAACCTACAATCCGCTACAGAAAAATTAATATTAGTGTTTGTTTATTAACTGGCCTCTGGCCTTCTGTCATTTTGCAAAAGTGGCTCCCGGGCCAAGCAAGTTGAGTATCCGTGCTGTAGACCATGTCAGTCCATACTGTAAGAGTTCTGTGTCTAGTTTAGTGGTTCTCAAACATTTTCACATCAAGGACTCCTAAACTGACACATTGGACCTTATTCCCTGTAGACTCCTAAGTGGAGCATAGGACCCCAACCACAATATAACAATGTTTTGCGTTTTTTGTAGGAAGTTGTTTTATACGGGGTGGGGTTGCTAGCTCCACATCCCATTACCAACATACATGGGAGAACATGCAAACCCAACACAGAAAGGACCTGTGATGGACAAGCTTTTGAACCCACGACCTTGCTGTGAGGTGACACTGCTAAGCGCTGCCCCACCGTACCGCCACAAATTAGACCACCTCCATTTGATAAGATTTTGTCCCCTATCTGATAAGATGTTTGCTTTTACATGTTTTATTACAGAAAGTGTATGAAACACATGACCAAAATACTCATACATTCTGTCATTGTGTTACTTACGGATGGAATTATAGTAAAAATAAATGATGACCCCACTTTGAGAACCACTGATCTAGTTTATACTATAGTAGCGGGGCAATGCAACTACTGTATCTGCAAACAAGTCAAATGTGCGAAGAGGTTTTTTTGAAAAAGTGTGGAATTGTGAAATGGGGGTAAAATGTGTAGGAACCCCGTATTGCTGTAACAATGTCTCAGTTCACAAACCCAATTGTTGCCAATTCAGATGAGCCTTCTCGCAGAGAAGTGCTGATGATGCAGGATTATGTGACAATTCAGAAATGGGAGAAATCAAGAGAAACGATTTTGAAAGGCTTTCCAATTGCTAAAGGTCAATGTACAAATCTAGAGATGTGAAGCAATTGTCAGGTTTAAATGTTAAATAGAAAATAGTTTCCTCCATCACAGTGGACTGCGACTGAACAGACATTTGGTATTGAGGTGATGGAGGCTGCAGGCTGTTTGTGTTTCATGCTGTTCTCTCTAGTGTCAAACCCACTGCTTTTCTTCTGATGACACAGGTGCTGATTTTGTAATGTTTACAGTAATATTTACATTACTGTAATGTTTACAGTAATGTTTACATTACTGTAATGTTTACAGGGATTTTGTTCGAAGTGATGCAGATTAAAATATTAGAAAAAAAGGCTGCAGTTTTTTTGTTTTTGAACAAGATGGTTTCGTTCACCTGTTATTCTAATTATAACTGGTTTTAAAGGCTGCATTACAGTAAAGTGATGTCATTTTCTGAATTTACCAGACTGTTCCATTATTTGTCTTTACCCACTTTGTCATATCCACATTACTGATTATCTTCTATCTATTCGTGCGTTCCTTTATCGCAAAATAACTGGGATGTGGAGGCTAAATGACGTCACATCCGTTTTGTTAGCATTCCATTTGCAGAAAAGTTGAGCTGGGAAGTTCACTGTTTACTGGTCAGATCCACTCGCTAGCCAGGCTAGCCATTGTTAGCAATAACAGTTGATGACAAGGCATTTCGTGGCATTTTGCACATACAAACACTGCAGCCTCATGTCCACACAGATAGATGTAGGCCGTGCTGTGTGTACAGCTGATTTAACGAGACACAAACAAGACAGAAGTGCTAAATAGCATTTATACGATTATAACTATTGTTGTTGCGCGGATCAGCCATCTTTGATTTTTTTACGTCGTCGTCGCTGAGGCTCCTACGAGTTTGGAATGGGAAATACCAGCTGTAGTGACGTCACGTCCCAGCTCATGAACTTTGAACCGGTAAGATTACCAGTTCCCAGTTATAAAGGAATGCACGATATATATAAGTTTGGCAATGTGGGCTCTGTTCTGTTTAAATTTCTGCCCCACTGATGCACACACACGACTGATGTCATCAGTGATGTCATAACGTCACTTATGTCATCAGTGATGTCATATGGGACACACACCTGCGCACATGTAAACTTAAGGGCAGTAACATTTTGTGAGCAACACACCCGCATGCGCCAGCCGAACTGCAGGGCGGGCGAGCCTAAGAATCGAGCGTGATGCCTAGTTTATCAAAAATCACATTGGGTAAATATTTTGTGAAAGCACCAATCGTTATCCTTAAAATATTGTCGCAATATTTATATTGAGGTATTTGGTAAAAAATATTGTGACATTTGATTTTGTCCATATCGCCAAGCCCTACATCTCATGTGGCGTTGACTTACAACTGAACATTTAGCCCACTTGTAGAAAATACATATATATTGTGTCTCACCGTTATGCCTAAAAATACTACGGTAATCTGATTTTCCATCCATAATATTGCCTAGCTATATGTCATAGTGGGCTGTAGATCACCCAGATAAACATAGGAATGTGATCCAGAAGGTTGTTGGTTCGTCCCTGCATCACTCTGGCTTCAGAAATGTTCACATAAGCTGCTGACTGTTAGATGCCACATGATTCTTTATCATCACCAGTAGTTTGAACACTGATATCAATAAGCTGATGGACACTGGGCTCTAGCTCAGTCAGATAAACCGCTGCTTGGTGTGTAGTTCACTGGATCAAATCCCACCTGTCTCACTCTTTTTACACTTTCAAATCAGATGCCAAAGCCCAAACTGAGAAATATACAGTCTAGATGCATTTAGTGTTGTTGTATGCCTGGCAGCCACATACACGCACTGCTTGGTCATGAAATAATTTCAATGTCTGTAAAAGTTCAGCTGTTAGTGGTTTTCTCGCTCATATCAGGGATGCAAACTCGCCAGAGTGAAAAACGTGGCAGACACATAACTCAAAATCATTCAATTAAGTGTCCTATTTTAGGATAAAAAAAGGTGACTAGTTTGCATCCCTGCATATTCTCCATGCACATTATCTCTGGAAGTCAGGAGGGGGAAGACCCGCCCCCACCCCCCAATTGGTCCAAAAGTAAATTTTCACTTAATACTTGGTTGCAAATCCTTTGCAGTCAATGACGGCCTGAAGGATGGAACTCATAGATTATTGATTTGGATGTAAATACCCTCAAATTAAAGCTGGAAGTCCACAGTGAAGCACATCATCTGATTGTTTCATATCAAGTCCATTGTGTTTGTGTAGAGCCACAATTATGAAGATTGTGCCCAATGTCCAAATATAGTAAATGGACCTAACTGTTGTAGCATGGAGAAATAACGGATAGGGTTAAAAAAAAAATGTCCTGGTGACTTTACTTGCATGAGACTGTGTCTCTGCATGAGAAAGGAGTCTCAGGAGAGGCGAGAGTTAAAGAAATCTTCACTTTTTTTATTATTTATCACACATTTAGAAAATGAACCACACTATACAAATGTCCACCTCGCAGTAATGATGCAGGTGACCTGCGTGGCCCGACAGCCCTCCAACGAAAGACAACTTACATCCCCCCACCCCCACCCCATCAGATCTGAGGGGTACGTTTGGGATTGGGCGGTAACACTTGCCCCACCCGTCCCACCAATGCTGCTTCAGTTTAGTCGCATACATAAATTACAGGACCAGCGTTGTTTTCATTCGTGTGGTCGTACGGTGGACTGCATCGGCGACTTTGCTTTGTTTTATTTTGTTTATTTTTTTGGTGTCACCACGATGCAGGTAGGCAGTAGCATGCAGAAAAACCCTTGGGTGCGGCTCTCCTCTGATTGGCTGGAGGCTAATTCGTTAAGTTTGCGCTATGTAAAGAGGAGTAAAGTTGTTTTTTTTGTCTCCCCCCCCCTTTCTTAGAAGTCTGTGGTTCTTATTTACATGATGAGAACATGGGAGAAAGAATGTGTGTATGAGTCATAGAGATGCGTCATTTCCAAAGAAGGGGCGAGTGTGTTTTACGGGGTTTCCTGCTCTAAGCGGGGAGGTCATGTGGTCGTAGGTTCCTTCATCACTGAGGCGAGAGCGACAAAAAGGGCAGAGATTGCCCCCCCAGAGGTCGTCGTCGTCCTCTCCTCAGCATGGCTGCGCTTCTCAGACACATTTACAACATCTCCGCCAGTCAGAGGGATCCACACTTTATTACTGAGACATTAAAAGAAAAAAAAAGAAAAATAAAATGAAAAGAGCCGTGGCGGGTGGGAGGGGCGGGGCTTAGGCCAGGTAGCTGTAGGTGTCTTTCTCTCCGTCGACACGCTCCAGGTACTCCTTCTCTATCAGAATGTCGATGCATTTCTGACCACAAGAGGGAGACAGGAAGGTAATGTCAGACTGTGAACACCACAGAAGAAGACAGAAAATCACAAGGAGCACAGCAGTAATCATTCTCTGACTGTGATATCCATTATCCAAACAGAAATGATAATATAATCCTAAATATTATATATCACTATTACCAAAACCATCTGAGTGCACTTTTTGCCTCATAACACCTTCCAATGACATCATTAATTGCACATGAAATTGATGTTTCGATATAAATATTGATATGACCATAATTCTTTTATTGTTAAATTACTGAAATAGCAATATGATTATAAACCCTGCAGCCTCCATTTTACTTGTTTTATGCGTTTTGGAAGTCATCAAATGATAAAATAAGTCCTCAATGACCAAACAGTGATAAGATAAAATAAAAATATCTGCGAGGGTGAGATGGGTGGCTTAGGCTGGAGATATACTTGTTTTTAACCACGTGTTTGCATGCTGGCTGCCTCGCATATCCTGCATCCGTTTGGAGCGTACATGTAGCATTATTTTCAGTAGAACATGCACGACCGACGCTCCAAATGGACGCAGGGTACGCACACGAGCACATAGTTAAAGACGAGCTGAACCCAAAAATAACTATTATTTTAGTTCACATACCTGGGTATTCAGTGCACCTATTTAATAATGTATGCTAAAAAAAAATAGAATCTTTAGTTTTTCACACTTTTTCACATCAAAAGTAAATTTTTCAAGATTTCATGCTGAATTCCACTTGATTTGGGGGCAGAACATGCCAAGACTGGCCAACGGCAAATCCAGTCCCCAGAATTGTCAAATCAAATCATCGAATGATATGGCCCGCCTCTCAACTCTCTATCATCTCAGACAAGATTTGTTTTCAGATGGGTTTCAGTCTAATACGTCTCCGAGCCTCGCGCCTCATGGGTTCAGGCCGTCTTTAAGAAAGTATATCTCCGGCCTAAGACATCTCAATAGAGTAGGGCAGTGGTTCTCAAAGTTTTCTTTTCCCTTTCACTGATTTCTGAATCCAACTACCCCATTTATCCGACTACAACATTTTGCTTAGAAAACTGGAAGAGAAAACTATAGCATGATGCAATGAATTAACGATAACCCACCTTTTGAAGAATCTAACATTACAAAATAAGAAATTGAGTGCAAGAGTTGCAATTGGTGCCTCCTGAGCAGATTTATTTTACGTTGAATTTATTTTCACGATTTATTCTTAGTTTTACATTTTTCCTCCTGTAGCACCTCCACGTACCTCTAGGGGTACATGTTTCACCAGTTTGGGAACCACTGGAGTAGGGCTGTGTGTGTGTTACCTTGATGACGGGGACTCTGGGTTTGAAGCGGGAGGACAGCTGGTTCAGGACTTCAGCCAGGAGCTGCTGGTGCTTCAAGACCTTCCTCATCTTCATAATCCTCACAATGGCAGCCTGCGCATGCACACACACACACACCTCGCTCATTAGTGCACGTTCATTACAAGACACAGAAATCTAGCCTACTACAACTGAACAGCAGTGTATAACCGAAGTTACTTCCTCGTTTGCCATGTGGTGCATGCACACTGCACACAGTGCATGCACTGTACTGATGACTGCACACAGCGCATGCGCCACATGGCAAACGAGGAAATAACTTTGGTTATACACTCTCATTAGTTCGCTTACACTTGTTTTGTTCTCAGTGTGGATTTACTATGGAAATTGACCGTTTGACATAACTTTGGATTCTTATTTCATCACAGTGTGTACACGAGTCACAACAGGTACATGCGAGTGTTTATGGCGCTGTTGGAATGTGCATTTTGGGGTGACTGAACCGAAGTAGGCTAATATCCCATTGACTGCCATTGTAGTGCTAAGCTATTAGCATTTGAGGGCTCTACTACAGTTTGTATGGCATGCAGATTGAAAATAAAGCCATGTACATTCTAGTTTTAATTAGGGATGCACCGATTGCGATTTTGTTGGCCGGTTCCGATTTCCGATTTTTGAATAGTCTGACTTGCCGATACTGATTTTTGACGATTCCGATTTTCTTTCTAAGAACAATAATTGACAGCTTACACACACACATTTTTGTAACTTTGTTTGAAAATTAAGATTCATATAACTAAATGATAATATGATAAAATCCAGTAGCCTATATCGCACAGCTATCATGCATTTACTTTTCCAAAAGAAAACGGGTGCAACAGAACATCAAAATGTGATCCATGGACATGGAGTTTATAACCTGGCTCCAGACCTTTGAACGCCCACTCCACAGTTGTGGATTTGGCTGTTCTTGAGTATGCGTATGCGTCTTTTTTTATCTGCAAAGAAAACCTTGCACACTGAGTCCGACGCGTTTTATTATGTTCGTCATTCTATTTGCAATACGAAACAAATAGTCTCTCCTGTATCCATGTTACAACATGACTGACAGGCAGCAGCGGTGATGTGGAATGGAGAAGGCAGCTGGCAGCAGGTCGGGGAATGGTTATATTATACTGGACACAGGGCTCCATCAATGCTCACGTTCACCCGTGTTCACCTCGCCAAGCCGGCTGTGCGCTGTGGCGGGTTGCTGGAGCACCGCTTCCCGGGGAGAGAGAGCAGAGAGAGAGGGGCCAGTGAGGTTGAGCGAGCCGCTCAGACTGGACTCCAGCCGAGCGGGACTCGGCCGCACCTCTGTCTCTGCTGCTTATTTTCGACTTGCATGTGTGACGAACTGCGAGCTTCGTCTTCTTCACTTCACTTCTTCACTGACTGACGGTGAACAATTTCCACACCGAGGAGGATATGCTGGCGTGTGTGTGGTGTGGTGGCTGCCTGTCTCGGTGCTTTGGGGTGCGCGCACGTCACGTGAAAAAGGGGGGAAGCCAACCAGCACACAGAATCAGATATGTAGACTGACCGGCGCAGGTCACCAGTTGAGGCCAATCAGCTGAAAATCAGCCATTTCCGGTCACGTGCCGATCGATTGGTGGATCTCTAGTTTTAATATAGACAATATGGCAAAAGTTGGCTTATCCCTTTAAGATCATTTTAAAGATTTTGTAAATCAATAGTGACATCACTATTCCTGATCGTACTGAAGGCTCCCAGACAGACCCCGGTTAGAGGAGCAGCCACCTGTATGAGGAGTTTGCGATCCTCCTCGATGTTCTTGTGTGTGGTCTCCTGCTCCTGCTTCTGCTCCGTCTTCATGGGGACGTTGATGTTCACCCTCAGCTTCTTACTGTCGGGGAAAACAACAACACTGCTCAGGGCCAAAACACCAGAAATCTAAAACCTGAGTCAATGCCTGAAGTTCATCATTCAGAATATAGATTTCTAATCACTTAAACTGTAAACCAGGGGTGTCAAACATATGGCCGGGGGGCCAGAACCGGCCGGGTCCAATCTGGCCCACAGGATGAATTTGCAAAATGTAAAAATTGCTCTCAGAAGTCCTTCAATCCAATGTGATGCATTTGTGAAGGCTAATGGCTCATTTATACTCAATTTTCATACGTAAATAGATGCGTCCGTTTCAAACGGTGTAATCGTCACTGCCCACATACTTCCATGCGTCTTTCACGTTGGTATTTTCACATTGGTATCATGTTAAGCAATGCATTCACCAGTGGGCAGTAGAGGGTCAAATGCATGAGTGTGTGTGTGGTTTTGCTGCGTTTCATGCGTATCCGTAAGCTTTCAGATGACGGACAGAAAACGCACAAAATGAACGCAGAGTACAGACAGAAGGCTCTGTCCGTCTCCGTCTTTAACGTAGTGTATAATTGGGCCTTAAAGGGATAGTTCAGTTTGTATGCAGTGGGGTTGTATGAGGTACTTGCATACAGTCAGTATACTACATGCAGTAGAATGCAGCCGGCGTGGTCCCAGTTTAGAGAAATGGAGACCAGCTGCGTCACGCAAGTAGAGCTGTCTGCTGAGGGTGAAGGGGGCCATGAGCAAGAATGTTAAAAAAACACAGAAAAAATACATACAACAGTTGGGAAAGCAGAGGGAGAAGACAAAGCGTGCGCTCACTTCTTGTATCCGAGGAAAAGCTTGATCAGGGTGTCAGGTTTGAACTCCACCTCGTCCACGTTGGCGTTCTCGTCCTCTAAAACCTGACGGACAAACAAAAGTTTCAGTGAGGTCATTTCCACGTACAGAAAGCAGCTAAACTCACACCTGAACGCCCGTTTCAGTCAGCTGATTGTCTCTAATGGGGTCCAGCCTGCCTTCAGGAACACAAGACTGAAGGATAGTCTTTAAAAAAACTCCCCCTTGCCATGTTGGATGGTGTCTCTCTTAGCAGTGCTCTGATGAAGACTCTATTTGAACCTGCTTTGTGACAATAAATACTTTCCTCAACGTTGTCATTTAGTTACTCTCACTATAGATCAGTCTAATGGAGGGGGGTGGGCAGTAAAGCACTGTCACTGAAGTATGTGATATTGACTTATGTTGTCAGGTGCTTTACAGAAAGCAGAGGTAGGCAACAGCACTCGAATTAGAGTAAATCTTGAGTTTTTTTATTAACTCATTGAGTGCCAGCCACTTTTGGAAAACGGATGCTCTCAGTGCCAGCCCTTTCAGAGCGTTTTCAGTGATAACTCGAGGCCCACAGAATATTGTGTGATATTACTATGTAAACACCGAACACGCCCAAAGAACGATGAGACTCTCTTGTATCATCAGCAAAAAAAAGTTTATTGATATCATTTTCCGTTCTTTAGTTATGAGCAGGAGAAGATAGGTTGGTTTCACTAAAAACAGACGTTTCAAACTAGAAGCTAGGATAATGAGCATTTTGTGAAATGAAGCATTTCAAGCACATCACTGACTCTGAAGCTAATATTTTCTGATGTAGTGACACGTCAACACCTGTTCTTGCCTTGTTCACTAATTCTTTCTTTCTTGTGTAGAGTAGGAGGTCTGACAAATGACGGCTCCAACCTGAAACCCTCTCATAGCTCCCTGCTCTACTTTTGATATTTAGTTTTTTTATCTTACTTTGATAAAAATTTAAGGTATTTTCTATACCTGTGATATTTGTTTTTTTGTGGCACTTTACTGTAATATGCTTTATGATTGTTTCTTTGTTTTTCTGTATTCCCTGTGTTACACTGTTTTTTCAGTTAGTCTGGTAGGTCCCTTCAGTGGGACTCAGCCTGAGAACTACAAACACCAAAAACTACAATTCCCAGAAGGTGTTGCTTCTACCTGAGTGTGCACAGGTGTTCGGCATACTGCTGATGATCAGAGCAGGAGTCTTAACCTGCCTGTCATTTGTGATCTGTATGCTCTGATGAAGGTCTTGCCGACCGAAAGCTCACCATAATAAATGTGAAATCTGTACAGATTCAAGTGTGCGGAAATTCCTTTTATATTTGTAACTCTAGTTATTTTCCCAGCACCTTGGCCAAGACTTGGCTGGGTCGAGCGGTGGCCCTCCCTCTGATGTAGTGACACCTCAAAAATAATTTCCTTCAATAAAACAGCGAAAACAAAGGAATTTTGATAGCAAAATAATATTTTTTAGCTGCAACCAGCAGCGCTGGCCCCTGCGTGCGCAGACCCTACACCTTCTTGCTGGTCTTGATTTACAGTTGGTGGGCATCAGGTATTCTAGCTTGTTTGCCAATCTGTCCATCAAGCCTGCTGTCTGGGTCGGTGTTGTATGGTGCCCTGCGTGCCCCACCCCCTCAACTGCAAACTCCTCCGTGGGAGTGTCTCTGGTGGCTCTCTGCTGCACGTTTGCTCTGCACGTTTCAAAGTGCGCTGCACCCAGCTTTTTCACAGCGTTCCGTCGTTTTTGTCGCTGGCTCCCAGCGCTTCCAGCTGAGAATGATTTGGCTTTTCAGAAAGACGCTGGTGTCGGGTTGTCCTTTTCTGGCAACTAATCATGTGGAGGGGCTATCGCAGCAGAGACGGAGGGGCTCAATTGTGGGAGCAGATTGGCTGCTGTTCACAGCTAACGTTACAGCATTTCCGTTTCCCCACACGGCTTCTTCTACTCTTTTTTCTCATCTTTCTCTAATCCGGAGAGCACTGTCGCCACCTAATGGGTCCGTAAAATAGCTTATACACCTTCAAAATCCCCCATACTTTTACAGGAGATGCATCAGGCTTTAATCCACGTCCCACCGTCAAAAAACGCAATTGACGACTTTAGTCGTCATTGGCACTCTACGTTACTATTTGAATTGACGACTTTAGTCGTCATTGGCACTCAATGAGTTAAGGGCAAAACAGACGCGTTTCAGCCTTAGGCCATCATCAGTGTACCTCCCTGCAACCTGCACCGATTGAGCTGCTTAAGACCTGGAGCTGTGCAAGCTATTCCCTTGCTGCTTTACAGAAAGCACCTGACACTTAAGGGCACCAAACACTTTAAAACATCTGTCACTTTAAAGTAGCAAATCACTTTATTCAAATTTTTGCATTAGACCTTCCTTGGACTGCAATCCTTGGATGTACTGTACTGTACTGTATGTAATGTTTTGTGGGATGGGGCTATGTGTTGTGTTTTGACTGTTATGCTGTGTTTGTATTGTTTTGGTCATGAGTAGACAGAAAATTCCTAACAACTTAGTTGTATGGCAATAAAGTATTAAATCTTGAATGTTGGGGGGAAAAAACATACATAACTGTGCTCCACCGCCCTCTAGTGGTCGATATGGAGAGACCAAATCACACATTTCAAGCTTTTCCACTGACACCTTTGACTGTGGCAAGCCATGCCATACCACACTGATTTCTGTTTCCATTTAAAAGAATTATGTGGCAAGCCGTGCCACGCTCAAAATGGACTTGCTCTGGAACGGGGCCAAAGTGTGCCGGACCCACCTCCAAATAGGCTGCCCAACCACAGCCATTACCCGTGATGACCCCCCTTCTCCCCCTCAGCTGTGCTACAAGCAGAGCAATGCGAAACTCTCATGTCTCAAGTGGAGAAAGACGATTTTAAAAGCCTCTGTGTTTTAGCTCTCAGCACTTTTGTAGCTTCTAACTGAATCTCTGTGGTTTGAGGTTTAGTTTCTCTCCTGTTTTTGTCCCCCCCCCCCCCCCCCCCCCCCCGATTTTTATCCCATTTCTATCCCCCGTTAGTGCTATTTTTTTATTTTTTTATCCTGGTTGCTGCTCCACCCTCTGCCAATCTGGGGAGAGCCGAAACTGGCTCCATGCTTCCTCCGAGACATGGGCAGTAGCCAGCCGCTTCTTTTCACCTGACAGGGGAAGCTTCACCGGTAGGACATAGCACGTGGGAGGATCACGCTATTCCAACGAGTTCCCCTCCCTCCAAACAGGCGCCCTGAACGACCAGAGGAGGCACCACATCAGCGACCAGGATATTGCATGTTTTGGTGAAGGGGGTTCCTATATGAAGGAAACCCCCAGGAGGCACGGGGAGAACATGCAAACTCCACACAGAAAGGCCCTTTTGACGACCCGACCCACCATGCTCCGATTCTCTCCTGTGTTTGGCTTTGTACTTTCAGATCTGCTTTTTTTTTAAGGATTTTTTGAATGATTTCTGTTTTTGAAGGACTTTTAAGGAAATTAAATGTTTCTCCACCGTTTCAGCTGCGACTCTTGACACAGCCATATTGATGCTGCTGCATCCTTGAGAGAGAAGCACATCAGTAAAGACACACCTTCAGACCTGTTATAATGGAAACACAAATCCCAGCCACTTTGGGCAGCCGCGCCAAGCCGTGCGAGGCCAGCTTTTTATATGGGAAAAGGACAACTAATGCAAATCAAATTCCCAGAAAGAAGCACAAATTTGCAATTTCGCCAGTTAATTGGCTGTAACAAATAGCTTGGAGCCTGGAATGACTCTTCAGTTAATAAATCACTTCTGACAGGCGGTCAACTCTCAAATCAGAAATGCCACTCATGAAAAAACATCACCACCATCAAAATAGTTAATGAAAACTGGCTACCATCATCATCACATCATCACTGGTGTAGAGGAGGAAGAGTTTATTGTGTTGCACTCACCAGCAGCTTGGACTTTAACAAGATCTGCAGGACTTGAACCAGAATATCCTGAAAAATGAAAAGACACGGTTTACAAATCAAACTTTTGTACCAAAAAGGCAAGATGGACAGTGAAAGAAAATTGTGATAGTTAGAGGTGCAACTAACAATTATTTTCATTGTAGATTAATCTATTCATTATTTTCTCACCGATTTATGATTAATAAATTAATTAGCAACTATTTTGATAATCGATTAATAATTATTGACAATTATGAATTGTCAATAATTGTCAATAGTTGACAACTAATCGATTAATCGTTGCAGCTCTAGAAATAATGACTATGTTTTTTTAATTCAATATCTCAAAAATACCATGGATCCAGTCAGTGAAACATTTTCCAAATATCAGTTTGTTTTAATGTTATGCTGGCAATCATTTTGTAGGAACAGGTGTCACTCCCTCCCCCCCAAAAGTGGTAGATATGTGATTTAGGATGCTGTGTGAATGTGAAGGTGGCTTGAGACTCGTACGGTTTTGATCTGCGTGCTGTCGGTGAGCTGCTGCACGGTGTACATGTCCTCTGTGTTGTACTGCAACAAGATGGCCATCTGGAAGGTGGAGGCCTGTAGAGTGTACCTGCAAACACAACAACACAACACACACAAGCCTGTATCAGTCACACTGCTGGAATACGGTTTCTCTCTCCGAGTCAATTGTGAGAGCGAAAGAGCCTTAAAAATACCTAAAATACACTCGAGCGTGCAGAACACCAGCTCAGAGCCAAACGCTGGCTCATATTCATGAATACGTTTGTTTCTATGCAGTGGGTGCTGTGTTTGTCTGCTACACCAGCCAAAACTAGACAACCCAACAGTCATCCAGAGCTCCTGTTCTATTATTAAATTCGAACTGAACCCAAAAATGACTTACCGGTATTTTCTTTTAGTTCAAATACCTGGGTATGCAGTGCACCTATTTAATAATGTATGCAAAAAAAATCACAACAATCTAATTTCTTTAGTTTTTCACACTTTTTCACATCAAAAGTTCATTTTTCAAGATTTCATTGATAACAGTAATGTACAGTTTGCTGACGTCACCTAGTACTATCAAATTTCTACCCCATTTCAACCAATCATATCACGACATGCAGCTGTCAATCAAATCTTCATTTCAGGATAATTTTCTCTTCCAAATGAAGTCGAAAATGGCGCCTAGTGCCTGTCATCTGGCAGAATTCCTATCCCATAAACTAACTACGGTACTAACTTGGCCAATTGTTAGAAACATGAACAAAAAACAAAAACTATAATCTCTAAGAATGCAAAGAAATGTAACTGGCTCGTTAAAACGCGCATTCCAGGGATATCGTATTTACAGCAGCGATAATGGCGCACGCATCCGAGAGCTTGGTTGTCAGGGGTCGCACTTCGGAGATTCCAGGCCGACGTGCTGCACTCTCCGCTCGGCAACACAAAGGCAGCTGGCTGCCTGTGGCTCGCTGAGCTCCACTCAGCCACCTCCCGTCAGCAGGCTCTTCCCGAGGGGGGCGCCACAACACACTGAATCCCACTCGATTTGGAGGCGGAACACGCCAGGATTGGCCAAAGCCCAATCCAGTCCCCAGAATTGTCAAATAAAATCATCGACATGATACTATGACCCGCCTTTCAACCTGTCATCTTAGACAAACTATGTTTTCAGTCTGAAACGGACTCATTATACACGTGACGAACAGGTTCAGTTCGACTTTAAGGGCTTTTTTTTGGCTGGTGAAATAGCCAAAGTGGCTGGTGAGTTGTGGGGTGTGGCACACGCACAAAAATAATCTTGTTATTTAAAAGGGCAGGAAATTAACTAAATTCACAGCCGTAAAGATAATTTAAATACAATTTAATATAAGTACTTTACTCTGAAATCCAGTGTTACAGGTCTGTATGTCTAATGAGAAGTCAGCCTGGTCATGAAAACCATATAAACCAAGATTTGTTTTTCCATTATCATGTTTAAATGGCAAAATGTATCTCCTGCTTCAATCTAGCTGGAATTAACAAGTCTACAAATTGTTAAGATTAACTTAATTTGATGAAACTGGCCTACTGAAATACAGTACAGTCTGGAACAACATCAGCTGATATAACCAGACAGAGTCAACGGTTTGACTCAGGGAAATGAAAAGTCACTCTTGTGGCCAGAGGAACAGCGCCCCCTAGCTGTGTATTCAATAAAAATACAATAACAATAAAAACAGCAGGGACTGATGTCACTACAGCCCTTTTCCCACATGCGTACCGGAAAATTACCTGTAAGGCAATATCGGACATTTCCCTTCACACTTCGGCTCGCGCATGTGAGAATCTATCAGCGAATTTGCCTGTATGTTGGGGGGCGGGGCGGCACTGCAGAGCGGGTGGGGAGTGACGTGTCGGCAAAACTCCGAATGGTGAAATAAGTTTGCTTGTTTATCCGTTCACCTGCGTCGCGTTGAAGCACTTTTTACAGACTGGCTTCGTTTGATGTGTCCGGGCTTGCCTTCGCTGTCGGCAACGTAAGCAAAATACTTCCACATTTCGCTTTGTGCATTTGCTTCGTCTGTGTCCCTGTCGGGCTGACTGAAGGAGGAGGACGGACTGTGGCCACAGAGAGCGAGCAGGCAGCAGAGAGGAGAGAGGGAAAATCAGCACGCCCACACATTATTATCACAAGATCATTTTGCCAGTTTGCTTTAATGTGCGCGAATGATTAGATTATGCCCGCTGGAACATTAAGCAACATGTGTACACCTCGCCCATGAGAGTGTCGCGGGAAATGACTGGACCCGTTCTACACTTAAGTCCGCTATCGCGCATATCCCTCTTCTGACTGCCTCGAAACTGGTGAAATCTCCGCGATGACGGGCTCGCGCTTATACCGGCACGACAACTTTCTCACATGCAGGCATTAGACCACGTTCCGGTCATTTAGCGGTACAAAGCGCATGTGGGAAAAGGGCTTACCTGTTCTTGAAGCAGTTGGTGACCAGCTCTCCTTTGGACAGGTGATAGAGCCAAGTCAGCTTCCTGCCACTGTGCCTGCTGGCGTAGAAAGCTGTGAAACGCTGATAGCTTCGCTCCAGCTGGACAGAGACACAGACAGAGAGACATGGAGAGAAGGAGAGTTAAGAGCGGTGGTTCTGGTCCAGGGTCAGTCAGTGGCCACAGCAAAATAAAGAATAGTTTAAAGGGGAAATAATTCTGCACGGGGTTGACAGTTTGTTGACAAATAGCAACAAAATACTTCACCAGGTGCTGAGACTTCAAATGACAGAAACCCACCAGGGGCAACGCTTGTTAAAAAGAGTGTTTTATCATGAAGACACCTGCCAGAAAGTTTTGTCAACTGCTGGAGTTGGCACGAAATTTGACAGAGGTGGCCACCTCCGAATTCTCTATTCAGGAAAAACCCTATTGGTAATAGTAAAATGGCACTCCTGGTTAAAAGAAAGAATAACAGCACTCTACAAAGGCAAACAGTGACTACTTCTGTTCTGTGTGCTTTAAAGACTAAAAGGTTATGATAACTATTAAGATTTCAAAGGAACAAAGTAAAGTATAGCCGTACATCTCATTTATGTCGACAATCCTTTTATTGGAAGAGCAGGAAAACGCTTGAGTTGTTTTTCTTCTTCAGTTTGCTGTTTGATCAAAGTCACATCCACAAAGTGTCCCCCCCCCTCCCTCTTTATATATATATATATATATATATATATATATATATATATATAGTGAGCTATATATCCTGAGCTATATATCCTATATATCCTGAGCTTGAAAGCAAGGTCGCCAGCGAATTTCTTTTTGGCGTTTTTTTCCTCATTTTAATTTTAATTTAGAATTAGGATTAGACTGTTGTGATGTCATTATTCAGTTTTAACCATCAATAATTGTTCCTTTTCTCATTAACAAAATGGATGTGATGTCATTTAGCCTCCACATCCCAGTTATTTTGCGATAAAGGAACGCACGTTTGGCCGCAGGGCGTGCTGCGTGGACGCTGTAACACTGAAGTGAGCCTGTCTATGTGTCTTACCTCAGAAGGCAGAGCGAAGGTGCAGGACTGCTGGAAGGGCCAAGACCCCGAGCTCAGAACCTGAATACTAAAGTCCACTGTAAACACACACACACACACACACACACCAGTTTGAGTTTACAGCCAGAAATCCCTGCAACATCCACTTGTCCTGTCAAAGAGTCTTTCGTTCCTTCATTCCTCACTCAATCCAAGTTGTTCTGGATAAGAGCCTCAACTAGCTTCCCTACAACAATTTAAATTATTATATTATATTATAATATTTTTTTTAATTATAATTAAAATTATTTAAAGCAGCTACGAGCAACTTTTTCGATTGTTATTAAACAGTATAAATTTAATATCAATGCATCACATCTTACCTCTAATAGTCGACGAGACCAAAGCCGTGTGTATCTGAGATTGCTCCCTTAGGTGATTATTAAGTCTATAGTCTGCCTAAACTCGCGCCAACAGGGGGCTCTCTAGAGCGACCGGACCGGGTAACCCGGAAGTGAAACAAGGAAGTGAAACGCAGCTGCCTTCCAACGCCGTTTGCGCTGCCTAGCAACATAACATAAACAATGTGAACGCCACGCATACTCGCGGGAACATCTCTCGTTATATTCTAACAGGTTTTTTGGAAGTTATTTTGTGGTTATGGCCGAAGTGGCTGCTGCAAACCGTTTCATTTCACTTCCTGATCTGCCCTGGCTACAGACACACTAACACTGGCCGATTCACTCGGGGTTCAAGCGAGACTACTCTGCGTTGCTCTCGTCGCCTATTAGAGGTAAGATGTGATGCATTGATATTAAATTTATACTGTTTAATAACAATCGAAAAAGTTGCTCGTAGCTGCTTTAAATGGTGTGTGGTCACTTACAGTCTAGAGGCTCAGAGTTGGTCAGGTGCTTCTTGAACTGTTCGTTCAGGTCTTTGCTGACGCCGATGTCCTGGAACATGCGCTGCAGTTTGGACGTGTACTCGAACCCGCAGGCTTGCTGTGGGAGGAGA
>NC_139624.1:110509712-110704712 GCF_964638095.1 Poromitra crassiceps
GTGAGGTGGGGGCGGAGCGCTTTGGTCACTGCTGGAACCCCAAAAACGATCGATCTGCTTAGTAGGTGAATTTACTTATATGAAATGTGTTGTATAAATAAAGTTGGCTTTCCTTGAATGCAATTCATGCAACACTTCGCTGCCAGAAAATCGGCAGATGCACTCCGCAGCGGAGCCTGTTTTGGCGAGTCCGCCCACCATGCGAGTGCACCTATCCTCCCTGCTCAGCGGAGAAGGAGGGAAGTATTGTTGTTGAATGAATTCGTTCATCATACAGTAGCCAGGCTACACTAACCTATGAAAATATTAATTTGGGCTAGGAGGAGCTGGAAATCCCTGCGCTCGCCTTTCAATCCGGGAGCAGGGGATTTCACCTGAAAGTACACAGCAGCACGGGGATGTGACCGTGCTGCTTGGCTCTGTGTGAAAGCAATTTCTGTGGCGAGGCGGCTGGCTTTACGGGACTCCTAAACGGCTATTTTTGCGCGATCTGTGTATGAAAGAGCCTTCTGTCTCGCTCCCTTTTCTCTGTCTCTCTCATGCAGCTTAAACGCTGCTGGGCAGAGGAGACGATGCACTCTCTCTCTCTGTCTCTCTTCTTAGGTAGGTAAGGTTGCTGCTACTAATATTCTTTATATTTTATATTCGAGATATATTTTATTTATTTTTTACCTACCTATTTATGCGAGCTCAAATAGTCCCGGACTCTTATTATTTTTAAGTTCAAGTCTTTTACTACTTTTAAGTACATTGTACGTGTCTTTACTACTTTTAAGTACATTGTACAGATCCTTTGAGGTGTGTTTTTACTTTTTATTTTACTTTACTTTTACTATATCCTGTGTTTACTTGATCCATTTCTGCTGGAAAACTGCTGCACATGCTCCATGTTTGTTTTTATTTGTCCATGTTTTTGTTTTTACATGTATTCGCTATGTTTTTTATATCTGCTTGCACACAAATTTCCCTTCTGGGACAAATAATAAACTTGAATCTTGAATCTTGGCAGCCCAAATAGTATACCACCACCATCTCAAGTCTTAAACAGTAACACTGCCCAAAACTGCTATAAACTGCAACAATAAACAAGCTATAATGCTAACCATTAGGTCTGTTGAAACAAATTTCAGTATTTGAATATTATTCGATTTGCGTAAATATTAATAAAACTATTTTTTTTTATACAGCGCATCTCGTCCGTCTTGCCTTGGCCAACCAGCATGTGAAAACAAATAATTTTGTCACATGTGATGAACTATTAAAAGTTTTCTGAGTGTGGATATAGGTGGTCTGACTGAATAACAATGATGATCTTGTGTGTGCGCAGTGCATTAACGATGCTTCTCTGCCCTCTTCACACATGCTCGTCCGCGACTCCAGAAACGAGTATAAACAGAAGTACTACACGTCCCTGATGTCCGCATCAACACGGGAGTATTTATGGCTTGAGGCGGAGATGTTTAGTGGAGCATACCATCCCAAACTATCCTGTTATTTCCCGCAGTCTTTTGTCTTGCTGCCCCTCAACCTCTGATGGAAGAAAATCGATCTCCTTGATCAGCCTTAACAATACAGTCGTTTTCAATTCGGGGTTCATACAGACATTACAAAATGAAATTCAAGCACTTTTTCAAGCACAATGTTTTTCATTTTCAAGGAATTCACGCAAAGTAACTAATTTATTTTCAAATGTACATTTGCCCCAAAAGGGAAATCAAATTTGCATTTTATTATGGATTGTGTCTTTAACAAATCAATTCTACTATCAATGCTGTGAATAATATTGAGTTTGTGCAGTGCTAAAAGGGTGTCTTCAGGTATAAACAAGTTAAATGTAATACTTTTTAAATATATTTTTATTACCACTTGAAATGAAATTGAACACCAAACTTGCGTTGGATTTTACACACCAAAAGTGAAAATATACTCTTTCCATGTAAACCCATTATGTCCTTTCAAAAGGACAAGCTTAAATGACAGTAATTGGCTGAAGTTAAGAACATTGTCCAAATGACTGACTGATTGATAGCTATTGATCATTGTCATGCTTGGCTCTTTTTTTGAGGGGACAGAGCTTATCTAGACAAGCTTGTGAAACATCATATTGCCTCATGACCTCAGCAGCATAAACTATAAGCAAAACACACATAAGTCAGACGCACGCTTTTCCGCAGCCTATCAGAACACTTTTAGCTTGTTGAAGCAACAGATCACCAATGACAGGGAACATCAGCAGGGCTGGATTTAGTGGATAACTATAGACAGAATTATTTTAATCGCACATTTCAGGGTCTGGTCGAGCCTGGCTACGTGATAGGCTAATGTTAGCTAGCAAGTTTGACGTGTTGACGTTACGCTGTGCTGACAACCTATGTTGCGTGGCCAGACGATCTCCACATACAGTATTTAGCGCGACAGTCAACCCTAACCCTAGTGAGAGGAGGGGCTGTGGGCAAGGTCTGTCCATGAAATTCAAGGACTTTTAAGCACCTCGTTTAAAAAGGGGGCTATTTTCAAAATATTCCAGAACTTGAATTTTTTTGTCAAAATCCTAGCACTTTCAAGACTTCAAGCACATTGTGCGAACCCTGTCAATTGTTTGAGAGAGAGAAAAGACCGGCCGGACTAGGTCGCAGCCGCGGGTTTCCTGGCGACTGGCCGGGCAAAGCTTCACTGCCCGGCTGCTCTCCTCCACTACAGCCTACACCGGTCATGAGCTGTGCGCAGGCATGTAAATTCATTAATTTTTCCATCTACGTTTCGTAAAATGCTTATATAAATAGTTTTACTTGGTCAAACCAAGTGATTCAACTATGTTTAGAATCAGGAGAGACATAACATTTCACTCGGACCAAAACAAAATAAAAAAAGTTTACCTTTTTATCAATTTAATTTTTATGAATTAAACATTAATAAAAAAAATCTAATATTAAAATAATAAAGCCGCTGAAAATCTAATTGGATTATAGAGGAAGATTGACATCCCTAGTAACATGCAGGAATTATACTAATCAACTTGATTTCCCCCCCTATAAAAAGACTACTGAAATGGGGTTCTGATATGACATATTTTGCTGATGCTCAGCTATCAAATGCTAGCAAAATAGCACCATCATGAAAAGGGGGCATTT
Source organism: Poromitra crassiceps (assembly GCF_964638095.1). Taxonomy (NCBI): domain Eukaryota; kingdom Metazoa; phylum Chordata; class Actinopteri; order Beryciformes; family Melamphaidae; genus Poromitra; species Poromitra crassiceps. The sequence continues at coordinate 110,512,844 of NC_139624.1, forward strand.
GATTATCTACAGTCATCTGGAACATGATTTTCTAGTAAAACAAAATGTATGGGAAGCTTGATTTGTATTTAAACGCATGTTTTAACAGTAATTAGCATTGATGAGTGTACATTTTATACTAATTGATGACAGTGTTATCAGGCTAAACATTAACAAATTAAGTACCCTTTCTTAACATCTCTTGGTGCAGTACGTTCCTAAAACCAGGTATGGTGTACTCAGTACTCTGTGACACACCACACTCACACCCGCACATACACACATGCACACACACACATCCAAGTATTTTTACCACTTGGTTCAGCGTGTCCTCCAGTTCTGCCTCCTCTGGGTTTTTGGAGCTAAGAACAGAAACACATTAAATAGTTAGGTTTTCCCCCCTCGATGTGCAGTAACTAGACAACTCATCACGTGGATTTTGAAAACCACACTCCCCTAAACCCACCTGCACCTCTTTTTAAACAGCGAATCACAGTATCTAACACACACCTACCTCTTTTTAAACAGCGAATCACAGCATCTAACACACACCTACCTCTTTTTAAACAGCGAATCACAGCATCTAACACACACCTACCTCTTTTTAAGCAGCGAATCACAGTATCTAGCCAGTAGTTCAGGTGATTTGCTGGACGACTGAGCCATCTTGGTGACGGCGTTGTTGTTGATGAAACGTCCGCAAGCCTGAGAGGAGAGACAGCAGGGTCACAATACACATCAGTGACAGTACACGCGTTACCATTTGGCTTGAAAAGCAGCACGAGAAGAAGTAAAGTTTGAAAGAATTGGTATCAGCAGTGGAAAAGGTCTATCGCTGCATCCTGAACAGGCATATTTGTATCTGTCTGGTATCTCAGGCTGTCTGTACTGTCTGTAGATATCTCAGGCTGTCTGTACTGTCTGTAGAATAGGGATGGGTACCGAGACCCATACCAAACAGGCCCCGGGGCCGGATTTCGAGATACCGCAGGATCAATAAGCTTTCACGTTAACGGTTCTCTTATCGGTACTGGAGAAATTAAGAAAATAGATTTCCTATTTATTTGCTACATAAACGTTTTGCACATTTTAGCGCACCAACTCCGTAAGACATGCCTATGATGTGTTTTTTGCTATTTCCGAACGAGAAAAGAGATCCTCTTTTCTTTTCCGTGTTGCTCTCTCTCTCTCAGAGGAGAGACAGGCAGCAGCTGCCAGCGAGGAGCCAAGCCTGACTGAGAGGAGAGAGGGGCGGGGCGGGCAGCACACACACATGCACACACACTACACACACTGAAGCCGACAGGCAGCTGAGCCGAGGAGACACCGCAACACGTTAAGAAAGAACGGAGCGATCAAAACTAAGTCTGGTTGTATTTCACTCGAGTTGATGCTGACAATTCACGTTGTCATAAGTACGATAAATCGTTCACTAGCAATGGTGGAAACACGAGCAATTTGTCTAAACACTTAGCCAAAGACAAAGTGCATCAAATAGGTACAAACGGAGAAATGCACAGTTTTCGACAAGCTAGCTCACACGACTTCATCATCTGTCAATAATGACCCGGTTGTGGTTACCCATGATACACGGACCCACCTCGTCATCAGGTAGGACTATGTGAACATGGATGATTAAGACGAGAGTAGTAAACATTATCCAGCTCTGGGTGTGTTAATCATCAAAAACCCACGCTGAAATAAATCGTCAGAGCATCATCTCTCAGTTGTCCTAAAGAAATGAGCAGGGGAGGATTTAATGATTTGGGGGCAAGTGCAGCAGACAGATACTGTTGTGCTTTATTTATGCTTTCCATAGCTGAATGTTGGTATTGGCAGTGATAGGAGATTAAAATTCTTATATAATGCTGGATATTTAAATTAATAATAAAAACGCACCCATTAAGATTTTGCAACTTTTTGGCTGGTGCGCGCATGCGCCAACGGCCCTACATCTCCACTTGTCCAGACAACCTAGGCGCCGACCTAGGCGCCGATTTGCGTGCTGATCCTGGTCTGTACTAACCTGACTCTGCCAGATGGGGGCGGTATTGTTCACAAATGTGAACCAACCTACATCCATCTGGCAGCGTCAGGTTAGGTCTGTCCTGCTGTTGCTCCCCCTCCGTTTTCTGGTCTGCTCACTGGTCATCACCGCTGTACTCCTGCTTAATTGCATATTGCGGGCAGACCAGCGTTCTTCTTCCAGCGTTTACTTTCTGTCTGCTCCTTGTGTTTGAAGCACATTCACTTGGCTATCCTGCATCTCTTTCTACAGTCTGTGGTCACACTCAGTGGGTCAGACAGAGAGCAGTTTCGCTCGCTAGCCTGCATGAAAGACACCACTATGTGTTTTATGTTTCAGAATGTCTATTTGTACCGTCTGTAAATATTTTCTGCCGTGTTGTGGGGCTATTCGTACCCCCTATTTACAAGCACAGCAGAGCGGAGGAGGCTCGGAGCTGCCTGCGAGTCAGGGGGAGGGCAGTACAGCGAGGCAGGGCAGTACAGCCTACTACGGTAGGCTATATACACGCACAATACATCCAGGCTATCTGGAGTTAATCTTTTATTTAAATTACCTTATTTTGCGAGACAAAGCCAATACACACAGCTGTCAGTCCGTCTGTCTGTCTCTTAACGTTACTGCTGGCTGAGCACGCAACTAGGCTTGCATGAAATAAATTGCGTTTTGCTCTTTAAACTGTGCTGACTCCACTCTCCTGCGCTCCGTTCCTCTCTCTTGTCATCAAGGCTCACTGACAAAAACAAACGCTCACTATGTCACTTGGCTTTTGAGATCTGCTTTTCTCTCCCTCTCTGCTTCCCTCTCCCTCTTTACACATCCTCCACACGCTACACTTGCTAAGATTGAGGGAACCATCAGTGATTCTTCGGGATTAAGGTTTGAATGAAACAGATTAGGTTTTGTTAACTATGAGCGAGAAGCGCCCGGCTAGCGGGGTAAATGTGCCAGAAAACCACAAAATAAACAATGATGCTGATGATAATAAAATTATATTAGGGATATATGATTCAGTTTCAGTTGTTCTAGCCTCATAGTCTCGTAGCCTATATGGGCGACTGAAGTTTATTTATCCACCTTTTCTTAGATAACAGCACGATGTGAGAAAACTGCCTCAGAAATTAGTTTATCCACTTTTTTGACCAGTGACCACTACAGCACTGCTCCACAGAAAATAAAGAGCTGCATGACGTTTAGAATTGCCAAACAGTAGGTTCATTTAACACAAGCCAAGTAATGTTAAACTTCCTTTTTTTAGGCTACATTTTCCCCTCCAGATAACATCCCATTCTGCAATCATCCTATGAGAAACATGATATGTGCACGCTTTACCACACCGGCCATATGCTAGGTTTCGACCTAGCCTTGTTTTTCTTTCTCCCCTTAAAAAGAACGAAAAGAACCGACAACAACCAGCCCCATTTTTTCCAGGGTTTTTCCTCTCTTAAAAATAACAAAATGTACCGATAAGAGTACCGTTAAAGTACCGGATCGATAAGCAGTATCGATAAGAGTAGTAGTATCGTTAATTCCTTAACGATACCCATCCCTACTGTAGAATGACTTCAGCCTCTTGTTTCTAACACGATTTTAGGAATTTTAGCTGCACTTATCCAGTGACTTCTAATTTGATGATAGCGTATGCTTTAATTTCTCCATCATCCACAATCCATAAATAGCTATAAATATATAAACAGCTATGAAGAGCAAAAGTTAAGGAAACAGTCCAATGACAATATTCCTGTAACCAAAAGTCTAAATTCCGAGGGGCATGCTAAGAAAAGGAGATCAATTCTAATGATTTTGACTTTCCCCACACTTCTTGCCCCAGTCAGTCTCTGGCTGTGGATATCTGTGGAGTCTCTTTTAGCCTCTCCAGCTCGTTGTCACATAAACTTGATTTCAGGGAAAAGCTGCTCACCTTGTCGAGGGCGGCCACGAAGCCGGCGTCGTTGTTGAAGGCAGACATCACCAAGGCGTTGTACTTCTTATGGACGTCCAGCGTGGTTTGGACGTACACCTTGGGGTCCTGAGAGAGACACAGAGTTCAGTTCAGAGAGATAGCTGCAATGATTAATCGATTATTCAATCAACAGAAAAATAATAGGCAAGTATTTTTTATAATTGACTAATCATTTAGAGACTACCGTAATTCTTAAATGTGAATATTGTCTGGTTTCTTTAGCCTTCTATGACATTAAACTGATTATCTTTAGGTTGTGTACTGTTGGTCGGACAAAAGAAGACATTTGAGCATGTCATCTTAGGGTGGCTGCTATGTCATTATTTGTTGTCCCATTTTATTGCAGTTTCTATCCGGTTGTTTCTCCAACTCTAGTCTGGAGTAACATTACCAATTTCTGCTACATTGGTAGAATATTTATTTATCTTTAAGTTCAATTCACTCTGTGAGACGAAGGAGGAGCCCGGCCTGGAGTCACCCACAGGACCTTAGACCCTCCATGCACCGAAGGGCCTTGCAATACTGCGGTGTAGCACTAACTCTATTGCAGCGGATTGGGCGTGATCAACCCTTCCGCGAGCAACGTTGCAGACAGAGTAGGAAGGCTGATCCGTGAGCGGCTGCTTCTGGGACGCGGGTCGGGGGCTTAATCGGCCTCGGCTGAGTCTACTGGGCGAGGGTGTATGATGTTGACAGACCCGAAACACCTTACGACCCCAGCTAACATCACCGATGACGCGTCCCAGCGCATGCTGTAGTATGTATTTTAAACATAGAATCCTGGCTCCCCTGGACAGTGACACTTAGGAATAGACTAGGTGACAACAAAGTATAGTTTGGTGACAAGCTGGAGAGACAGTTGACGGTCGGAGAGATGGCATCCGGTACGGGATGGGTTTAGCACCCCAGCCTGGCTCTCTCGTGAGGGAGAAATCCACAAACGCTACGGATTAGCCTCCTGAAAATGTGTGCAAAGTTCGGCGCAGCCTGGGGTCCTTCAGGCTAGAGCGAGGTGCTCGGCGCAGGCGAATGTCGTGCACCGCACAGGCCTTCTTGAGGCGTCCTCTCTGCCCATTGTAGGATTGCCTTTACCCCGGGAGGGTCTGGTGAGACGTAGGAGGAGCCCGGCCTGGAGTCACCCACAGGGCCTAGACCCTCCATGCACCGAAGGGTCTTACAATACTGCGGTGTAGCACTAACTCTATTGCAGCGGATTGGGCGTGATCAACCCTTCCGCGGGCAACGTTGCAGACAGAGTAGGAAGGCTGATGGGAGAGGGTCTACTGGGAGAGGGTGTATGATGTTGACAGACCCGAAACACCTTACAACCCCAGCTAACATCACTGATGACGTGTCCCAGCGCATGCTGTAGTATGTATTTTAAACAACTTTTTAATCAATACTAGCTGAACAGCATTGCCTACATTGGTGTCAAATTCAAACTTACTGAGGGCCATGCTGAGGGTTGTGAATAAAATCAGGGGCCGGGCATTTATTACAATGATTATTATTTTTGCCCAGCGCAAGCGGGCCCTATATCTGGCTTTGTCGTGCCGATCCTGTCACGGATTTACAAGCTAATTTACTAAGACACGCCCCCCCCCTTCCCTGCGCAGGAGACCGCCAGGCAGCAGAGCAGAGCCATGAAAGTGTAATCAGTGCTGCCCAGAGATGATGCTTAATGTTTACAGAGTGTAATTCGAGTAGAAGCAACCAGTAAGTTGTTTAATATTTGTTGTTTGCCTTGGAGTGACGTTTGGATTGTGTTCTGCGATGCGGCCATGTGAATCCTCGTCAATGCTAAATTGCAGTGCCCGTTCGCCGTTTACTGATAGTGCCTTCATTTGACATTTACTAGTGTTTTCTTCATACTATGTGTTGCATTGACTGAGTGTGAATGTGTGCAGTGCAGTGTCTGCTGTTTGCTGGGTGGTTGGCTTTTTTGGGGAGAGGAATTATATAATTTCTATGTGCTGGAGAATATGCTCAGCTGATGGCATGATGCCTTATCGTTTATTTAATTATTTATACATTGATGTTTTATTTGTAGATTCATGTTTGAGTAATGTATATGTTGGTGTACTGTATACATGCAAGGCATGTAACAACCCAAGTATATGCAGATTGTAACAGCTACTTTCCTTTGGTTTTCCAGAACCACACACATACCAAGTAAACCCTGGCCTAAAATTGTGCATGGCTGGTACAATTTCAAATCGGCCAGCCACTTTGGCTGACAACAGGCTCATCAACGCTTTATCGCGTTGGCCATATGCTAGGTTCCGACCTAGCCTTGTTTATTTATTTTTTATTGAAGATGCAAGTAATTAAGTAGGCTAGTAATGTTAACTGTATTAAATATTACATGCATGCATACCGTAGTTAAAATATTATGGTTTTCCCATGTTTGTGGGTAGCCTAATTCATACCAACAAAACAGATTAATAAAGCAAAATAGTATTGATCAAGTACTGAACAGTTTTCGAAACATAGTTTTTGCTGTTTTTTGTGCATGGGGGGGGGTGTGCTACTATTAACAAGATTCATTCTTTATTTTGGCTTAGCGATAGGTCAATTGGAAATAGTACGGAAACATTAAATACAATGCAGGTAAGAACAAAGAATAAGATAATAGTAGTACAAACAATACATTTGACAACACCTAATGTATTTCAAATGTGTATATTTGTTTACGTGCGTATGAAGTCGTGTTGCTGCTGTAGCATGTGTAACGACATGCAGGTTTTTTTTAACACTGCTGCAAAAATGTCAGACAAATTCCTGTAAAAAAATTCTACTTGGCAAATAGTCAATTTGATTTTAATTTCTGCAATCCAAGAGCAGTGACTTTCTGCCTTTTTCCAAACACATTAAGCTCAGCTCTTTAGAAACAGGGCTCTTTGGATCAATGCCTTTATATTAGCTGATACCTTTAAAGTACACAGCTCAGATTTGGTAGCATTAGCAATAAAGTGGTATTGGTGCATGCAGAACATTTATTTGTGTCTGATATCTCAGGCGTTATTTACGGTCCGTACATTGAGAGCAGCCTCTCCACACTTCTCGATGGCGGCCAGGCCCTGGTTGTGGATGTGAGTCTCCAGAAGCTTCTTCAGCTCTCCCAGGCCATCGGTGATCCGTGACACCAGGTTGTACATCCGCCCCAGATCTGACAGGAGGGGGGGAACGACAACAGTGTTTTTTTCAGATTAGCTATAGCAACGGTACTGTAGTAATGCAGTGGTATGATTTCGTAAAATTATTATATCACACATATTTTTGATGGATTTGATGTCACTAGCTAATGTTTCTACCTAACATTTTAGAAACTAGGCATCTCGCGCGCTCAATGTCTAGCGGCCGCGCCCCTAGCTCGGCCTCGCCTGCCCTATTGACTGTGTGTGTGTTGCTCACTAAATGTTGCATCAGTGATGTCACAATGCCTCCTTGTGTGTGTGTGTGTGTGTGCCCCATTATATCACTGATGATGACATCAGTGTGTGTGTGCCCCCCTATGACATCACTGATCTGTCACAATGCCTCCTTGTGTGTGTGTGTGTGTGTGTGTGACATCAGTGATCAGTCTTGCCACAATGCCTCCTTGTGTGTGCGCGCGCGTGTGTGTGTGTGTGTGTGTGCCCCATTATATCACTGATGATGACATCAGTGTGTGTGTGCCCCCCTATGACATCACTGATCTGTCACAATGCCTCCTTGTGTGTGTGTGTGTGTGTGTGTGACATCAGTGATCAGTCTTGCCACAATGCCTCCTTGTGTGTGCGCGCGTGCGTGCGTGTGTGTGTGTGTGTGTGTGTGTGTGTGCCCTTATGACATCATCACTGATGATCACATCATTAGCTAAAATCCGGCTCCATCAGGTCACCCGCCCGGGTGCCCTTTACACACCCTGACGGTTTCAGCCTGATGGCACGTAAAACAGCACAGCTGTGGCCGAACACAGAACTTGAAGCAGACAAAGTCCACATACCCAATTGTATAAATCAATAACACAATAAATAGGTTTCCATAAACTAGGTTGAATCAAATAAATGAATGTAGAACATAGCTTCATCAGAAAACACATCGAATAAAAAAAGATCTTTAGACCACAGCATTATTTACCAAAAATGCATTTCCATTGTTATTTATCATAGAATTCCTTCAGATTAAAAACTTTTCCATCTAATGCAAGTATAAAAACAGTGAAATACTACAGTGAAATGTGCCTATCCATTCAGCCTTTCTGATTCAATATGTGATCATAATTTGACCATAATAAAAAAAAATATTCCTAATGACATTCCCCAATTTTCCATCCTCTCATCTTAATTACAAAAAAATGAACACAAGCCTTTCTCTCTCTTTTTTTTACCTAGCAATTAATCATCATACAGTTGTTACTCATTTAGTTTGGTCACTTTATTGCTGGGTTCAGCAGTACCCCCGGCCCCCGCCCCCCGGTGCGCACTGCAGCAAAGTGGCGGAACGAAATGAGAAAAAGCTGTACATATCATCTGTTAATTGGGAATATTTGTTAAAGCAGACTTTGCACTCCTTACTACCAGGTTGTTCGCAATGTTGGCATTCAATGAATGTGAGCTCATTGTACTGCTGCACTCATTCGAAGTGGCAGTGGATGACTGTCAGCTAAAACACCTAGGACTCACACAAACGAAAATGCAGGCCTACCTTCATTCTTGTCGGCATCCAGAAGGTTCTGGAACTCGGTGTGGAAGATCTCCAGGTGTTTCTCGATCAGCACCTGCTCACACTTCCTGGCCAGCTCGTCCTGGGTCGACTCGTGGAGGTACACCTGCACACGCCGCTGCTCCTCCAACAGACGGGCCTCCGCCTGGGGAAACATTTGTGAAAGAATTCGCACACACAGAGAAACAGACATACACACTTTAACTCAACATCTATCAAATATGCATAATATATACACACACAGATATAAATAAAATATAAACAAAGCGGGTTGAAAATCGGCAAAGCCTTCCTTTGAGTTTTAAGTCTAAGTGTTTTAGTTATTTGATTATATAAAAAGGGCTGATTGACAGATGTGACAGCCACTCGCAAAACCTCCGTCAGACTCCCAGCCAGTTCCCCCGCCTACCTTCTTCATGTACTTTGTGACGGGGTTCTGCTGGAGGAAGTCTGTGCTCTCGCGTGTGTAGACCTACCTTCTTCATGTACTCGGTGACGGGGTTCTGCTGGAGGAAGTCTGTGCTCTCGCGTGTGTAGACCTACCTTCTTCATGTACTCTGTGACGGGGTTCTGCTGGAGGAAGTCTGTGCTCTCGCATGTGTAGACCTACCTTCTTCATGTACTCGGTGACGGGGTTCTGCTGGAGGAAGTCTGTGCTCTCGCATGTGTAGACCTACCTTCTTCATGTACTCGGTGACGGGGTTCTGCTGGAGGAAGTCTGTGCTCTCACGTGTGTAGACCTACCTTCTTCATGTACTCGGTGACGGGGTTCTGCTGGAGGAAGTCTGTGCTCTCGCGTGTGTAGACCTACATGTACTCGGTGACGGGGTTCTGCTGGAGGAAGTCTGTGCTCTCACGTGTGTAGACCTACCTTCTTCATGTACTCGGTGACGGGGTTCTGCTGGAGGAAGTCTGTGCTCTCGCGTGTGTAGAAGCGCTCTGTGTCAGTGAGGAACTGGCACTCAAAGTACTCCTTGTACACGGACAGCGTGGGGCCTTTGGCGAAGGCATCCTCCTCGTTCAGACCCAGCTCAACTGGAAGAAAAGAGAGAAGAAGAGAAAACACCGTCAAGTCAACTGGAAGGGAACCGAGAAGAAGAGGAGAAAACACCATCAGGTTTTGACTGGAAGGGAACAGAGAAGAGGAGAAAACACCATCAGGTTTTGATTGGAAGGGAACAGAGGAGAAGAGGAGAAAACACCATCAGGTTTTGACTGGAAGGGAACAGAGGAGAAGAGGAGAAAACACCATCAGGTTTTGACTGGAAGGGAACAGAGAAGTAAAGGAGAAAACACCATCAGGTTTTGATTGGAAGGGAACAGAGAAGTAAAGGAGAAAACACCATCAGGTTTTGACTGGAAGGGAACAGAGAAGTAAAGGAGAAAACACCATCAGGTTTTGACTGGAAGGGAACAGAGGAGAAGAGGAGAAAACACCATCAGGTTTTGATTGGAAGGGAACAGAGGAGAAGAGGAGAAAACACCATCAGGTTTTGACTGGAAGGGAACAGAGAAGTAAAGGAGAAAACACCGTCAGGTTTTGATTGGAAGGGAACAGAGAAGTAAAGGAGAAAACACCATCAGGTTTTGACTGGAAGGGAACAGAGGAGAAGAGGAGAAAACACCATCAGGTTTTGACTGGAAGGGAACAGAGGAGAAGAGGAGAAAACACCATCAGGTTTTGACTGGAAGGGAACAGAGGAGAAGAGGAGAAAACACCATCAGGTTTTGACTGGAAAAAAACAGAGAAGTAAAGGAGAAAACACCATCAGGTTTTGACTGGAAGGGAACAGAGGAGAAGAGGAGAAAACACCATCAGGTTTTGACTGGAAAAAAACAGAGAAGTAAAGGAGAAAACACCATCAGGTTTTGACTGGAAGGGAACAGAGAAGTAAAGGAGAAAACACCATCAGGTTTTGACTGGAAGGGAACAGAGAAGTAAAGGAGAAAACACCATCAGGTTTTGACTGGAAGGGAACAGAGAAGTAAAGTAGAAAACACCATCAGGTTTTGACTGGAAGGGAACAGAGAAGTAAAGGAGAAAACACCATCAGGTTTTGACTGGAAGGGAACAGAGAAGTAAAGGAGAAAACACCATCAGGTTTTGACTGGAAGGGAACAGAGAAGTAAAGGAGAAAACACCATCAGGTTTTGACTGGAAGGGAACAGAGAAGTAAAGGAGAAAACACCATCAGGTTTTGACTGGAAGGGAAATGCAGGCTCTCTCAAAGGAGAGAGATGCCCCACTACTGTACTTATGTTGTGTATAAACCCTGATAGATGGCGCTCTGAGGCCTACCAGTAGGCCACAGCCCAGTGGTTGAGAAACATTAAAATACCTAATTTCCCCTCCAAAATCAGATAAGACTCCTCTACAAAATCACCCCAATCATTCTAGAAGTATTATTTTCTTTAAAATAGAGCTATTCTGGTAATCTGGTGAAAATCTCTGTATTTTTTCATATCACAATATATATCGCAGGCGCGGGAAATATCGCAATGTCCGTTTTTTCCAGTATCGTGCAGCCCTAATCTACAGTATACAGTATAAATAAACTGAAATTAAAAATTTGACTGATTTTTCTCCCTCAAAATGCAAGCACTTCAAACACCTTGGCAGAACCCTGTATACCATTGAAACCATCAAATAAATGATTTCCATAGTCTGGGTTTCAATGGATAGTTTTAGTGTCTCTTGATCTCATAAATGCTGTTTCAGATGCTTTGCCATGTTGACAAGAATACATGTATGGTGTGTACCCAATTAATGCTGCACCAATTAATGTGCACCCATATTTCAGGACAATACAAACGATGCAGTAACACCTTTAAAACCACATTTTAAGTTGTGCTTGTTCTTTCTACTTTTTAACTGCGTTCATGTCCTTTGAGCTCTCTAAGACAGCTATTAGAAATAAAACGGATATAGATAAATGAATAACTAAATTAATATGACATGAAAAACAACTACAGGGTTACTTCCAAAAATAAGCATGGCCTGGTTTCTCTCTCTGTATGAATGGATGCAGAGCAGGAGCAGAGTACGCACCATAAGACTGGACCACACCGCTGATCAGTCTGGTGTTGATGGTCTCTCCGTTCCTCTCTCGCTCTATCAGCTTCAGCACAGCATTTGTTACCTGGCAGAAGCAACAATTTGTATAATAAAAAAGGTGATAAAAAAAGAAAAGGGTACAAATTTATGCAAGTGAGATAAAAAAATATATATATATAAAAATTGTGTTTATTCACAGTTTTTCTCACTCCACTTTGATGCATTTACCATGTGGGGGGTTATTGATTCACACACACACCTGTTTGTTGAGGGGTCTGAATAAACACTCTCTCCAGGTCACGAGTGCCAGCTGGAAGGACAGAGCGGGGAGGGTGAGAGAAAGGTCAGGAAACGAAAGGAACCAGATATTAGGCCTAGAGATGATCCTAGACCTAGATGATCTCTTGGTGTCCTTGGATGCATGAAACCTGCTGTATAACCCTAATTTGCGGGGATGGGGTCTCAATCTAATAATAATAACAATAATAATAAATAACAACAACAACAACAATAATAATAATAATAAATACAATCACAGCCAGCAATCCTCACAAGCAATTGTTTAGTGCTGGTAGTGTATAAAAAAGAAGAGAGATACTCGCTTACCGAGTAAATCTCATAGATGCCCTTGCGTCCCTCATCACACTCCCGTCTGACCCAGTGGCGGTTGAGGTAGGCGCAGATCCCGTTGAGGACCTTACTGGAGAAACGGTAGTCCTCCCACTGCTGGGTGTAAAACTTCAACACACACTCATCCATCAGATCCTCTCCATCCTGCAAGGGAAGCAAAGGAGGCAAGGAGGAAACCGACAAGAGGAGGGGTGGGAGAAGAGAAGGATATGGGATATTTTTTTTTATATATATTGGATTTATTATTTATCTTTTTGTGTGATCAGATCATTGTAATTTTCCTTTTTTCAATTATCACTGTTCTATCAGTGAAACGTGAAAAGTATTTAATGCCAATAAAGCTCATTTGAATTGAATTGATATAGAAGCAGAGAAATAAGAGCAAGCAAGTGAAATCTAAAAGCTGTGTGTTTGAAAGCCCCTGGAAACCCAAATCCACAAATGTAATGTGGAGTCTTATGTGCATAATAGTAAGTAGAGATGCACCGAGCTGCCCTGGTCGCTGCTCCACCCTCTGTCGATCTGGGGAGAGCCGAGACTAGCACCATGCTTCCTCCGAGAAATGCGCAGTAGCCAGCTGCTTTTTTCCACCCGACAGTGGAAGCTTCACCGGTAGGTTGTAGCACGTGGGAGGATCACGCTATTCCCACCAGTTCCCTTCCGCACCGAACAGGCGCCACGACCGACCAGAGGAGGCGCTAGTGCAGCGACCAGGACAAATACCCTCAATCCAGCTTCCCTCCGGCAGACACCAGCCAATCGTGCCTGTATGGACGCCTGACCAAGCCGGAGGTAACACAATGCAGCAAACCTATGCCCCTCGCGTTGGTAGGCAGGGAATCTACCGCTACACTACCTGGACGCCCCGGAGTAGACTCACCTTGAGCAGGCTGGTCAGATAGTTCTTGAGGAACTCCTTGAGTCTTTTGTAGAGCTCCAGGCCGACGAACTGGGCCCCTCCTGGTGTGGTGGTCTTTTTGGAGGGCTTGGTGGGCGGCGCAGATCCTCGGCCCTGGCTGGACTGGTGGACACTGGTACAATAGTTATATACATGTCTGAGGGGAGGGGGTTAAGGCATAAACCAGGCGTGGTCAAATGTTTATGTGGGCGACATACAGAAAACATATCACGGGTCAAACAATATTAAGCACTGCATTCATTGAGTTCTATACTTTCAGCGGTGAGTAATATAATGTTTGTCTCAGAGTGTACATAATGAACATACATATTTCATAGTTTGTCAAGACTAATTGCAGAGAGTGAGAGATCATTTATGTTTGTATCTATGCTTTGGCAACATGTGCACATGTAGATCATACCAATAATGCTCTTTGAATTTAATTTAATTGACAGAGAGAATATAATCCAAGTATGAGTCTGAATTATGTTATGCTACACTTTTGAGCTGATATTTCCATTACCTGTTCCTGACTCCGGGCTCCTGCTTTGACCTTGGCTGTGTTAATCTACCTGTTCCTGTGCTCTGGCATCATTATGTCTCGCCTTATTGCTGGGTAAAGTGAAAGTGAAAACAGGACTTTCAGCTCACGGATACAGTGAAGTTTTCAGCTAAAAACAGGGTGTAAATGACATTTTTTAAGTCAACTTCGCATCTCGGGGCTTCTGGAGACTTGGATTACGCCAGACGAGCAGTATGAAAGTATATTTTTATTATTATTATTTTATGTTTAAAGTTGGCCAACATTCACTTCAATAGTTCAGGAGAATGCTGTAACCAGGGCTCGACAGTGCGATCATTTTGATCGCATTTGCTACTAAAAATAGAACATTGCGAATTGTAAAACGCAATAAGGGGCACGTGTGCGAATACAGAATTCAACCGTTCAATTCATTTTTAATGCCACGCTCAGTTTCAATGTTGTTGCAGTGTGTAGTGAAGGCAGCACTGCGCAGAACCAATGGTGTCCGTTGAAAAAAGCATGTCATCGACTCATCACTCATCACTCATCAGCTCAGTCAGTCAGCTGGCTGTTTAGACAAAAGACAGACAGCGGACAGCCAGAAAAGTGTCTACTCTGTAATGATACGCATTAGCTAGTTACTGGCTGGCAAGACAAGAGACACATAAACAGATGGGATTAAAATGTGTCAGACGATGGATTTGTACACGGGAGACAAAGCTACAGCCGCTGCAGCAGACGATCGTTATGGCTAGCGCCTAGCGTTAGCTGGCTTGTATGAATGACATCGCTAGTCGCTAGTTATTTAGCAGCTAATGTTTGCGTTAGCAACGCAAGCGTTAGCATGCCACTTGCTAATGTCTTCAAAAAGACCTGTTGACAATCTGGCTAACGTTATGCTGTCTGTTATTAGATAGACCAGTGGTTCTCAAATGGGGGTCCGGGGACCCCCAGGGGTCCGTGGCACTTTGCAAGGGGGTCCGCGAAACGTTTTCAGGAAAATAAAAATAAAAACTTTTTTGTGTGCAAAAGCTTCATAGTTCAACGAGAATATTTTATGCTTTAAATATAAAATGGTTCATGGATTACATTATAATCTAACAAACCTATAAATTTAAAAGTCAAGCACGTTACCGTGGAAACAATTAAGCTTAGCCCAAAATCACAAATCAGAATGAGAGGGTCCCCGGTATATTTTCTACCTTGTAAGGGGTCCTTGCCTGAAAAACATTTGAGAACCTCTGAGATAGACTATCTAACGCTATCTGATAACGTTACACAGCTATGGTTTTCAACAGAACAATAGCCAATGAGCTATATTGAGCCCTTCTGGCAGGAAATAAATGCATGTTGGATCATGATAATACTTTGAATTGAATTAAGCTTAATTGTAACATATCAGAGATTAATAAAATCATATCGAATACATGCTATATTCTTCTGTATCAAATTTGAATTGTGCTACTAAAATTCTTTATGTGCAAATAACTTTTTCAACTCAGTAGCACATGTGCTCCTTGGGAAAATGGTAAGCGTCGAGCCCTGGCTGTAACTCTGTTTGCCTGAAAAACTCCACAAATGTTTTTTGGACTAAAAACATGACGTTCCACCAGCATGGAGGTGAGCATACGACGACTGTTTTCATTTTTGGGTGAACTTATCCTTTAAACTAAACTCAGATCTAGCTCACTATTAGAAGCAACCAAAAGTAAGGCGTGCAAGCATCAGTGTCTCTCCTTAGTATTAGTTGATTGTAATGCTATTAGGTAATGTTCTAGTAATTGAAGCTTCTTCTAGTGTTGCAGTCCTAAGTCAAATATAAATGTAAAACAGAATATTCTTTCCTTCGTGCAGACTTCATAGAGTAGCACAAGCCAGCAGTAAGAGGTCAATAAGGATGTGGGCTGCAAAGGCTCCGATAGGCAAATATGTCAGTCACTGAACGCAATTCAAATTAACGTCGTTCATTCCGCTCGACTGAACGCAAAGTCGCCTCGGAAATGTCTCGTGAAGTGAAGCGCTCATTCTGCTCGACTAAACACGAAGTCGTCTCGGAAATGTCTCGTGAAGTGAAGTGTGAACATTTGGTCAGGAATGTATAGGTTTCAGCTCATATGGCTGGATGCATTAAGCGCTTTACTCGAGGTAGATTATGACGACCTTTATTGCTGCCCAGATGCCATGGCTGGAAAGCTGCAGAAGATAGGCTGTCAAACATCACAATGTGCCCTTTGAGCTGTGTACGGTGTGTTTGATCCAGTCTGTGTGCAGGGCACAAACATGACTTTTTGTCCACCTGCTGCAGTAGTTTTTAAATCACAAGATTCACAAACCACCTTCACTTGTCCACTCTACCAAAATGTTTTTGACAGGAGATCCAGGTGATGAGTGTAGCCTTGCATAGTAGTGGTACAGCAGACGACCTCACCAGTAAAATAACTTATCTGTGATTTCCCCCGGCCCGATCCAGCTCGCACCCTGGGGGAATCAGCCAAACCGCACAATGTCCTGAAAGCAGCACACAGGCATCAGAATTGCTTTGTGTCACTCATAGGCAGAAATGACTTCTAAAAACACATCTTTATAGGTAAGGCTTTTTATATTAGATCTCTATCCCTGGCATATGTTTCTCTGTTTTATTCTGGTCTATTTCTCATTGTGCTGGGTCGTATGTTTTTGTTCATTCTACTTTCAGGGTACCCCCAGGGCTCTCCAAGTTAAATTTAAGACTTTCTAAGACCTTTTTAATACCACTGAGAATGAAATTTAAGGCCATATAAAACACAGCACAATGAGACAGACCAAAGTTACTTTGGTCTGTCTCATTGTGCTCTGTTTTATATTGTAATCAAGCACTAAATCTCCACACCAGGCCTGCATTATAATGCCCCAAAAATATACTGTGATTCTTAATTGATGAGTAATGAGATACATGTGGGATAAGCTTTTGAATAGGCATATTATTACAATACAACAATACTGGTGTTGACACTAATAGAAGATGCCAAATCATTCAAAACAATAAGCATTTTGCTTTTAGGAACATCGTGTCAGCGTGCAGCGCTGTTCCATAACGTGTCAACGTGTTGTCGTTGGTGGGGAAATAAATGTTCACAAATTGTTTTTTTATTACAAATGAGAGCATGATCCATTACGTGACTTAAATTAGCCCAGCCGCGCATCTCTGCCTTCACCCATTTCAAAGCGATCGCTTGAGAATTCTGCTCCTCACGGGTAGAGATTTCCCAGAAGATTTGGCGGATGCGACGTTCTGCGCGTTCACGAGCCTGCCTCTTGTAGTGGCTCCGCCCAACAAAACTCTAAGAAAACCTTCAGGAGTTGAGTGTTGGATACTCATTCTGGAGTATTTAATATCAACTAGATTAACACATTGAGTGCCAGCGACGCCATATGGCGTCAAGAGAAATTTACCGTAGGCTGCCAGCGACGCCAAATGGCGTCAATAACTCCAAATTCATATTTTGACGGGGGAATGTCGATCTAAGCCTCTTACATCGCCTCTTACAATATGGGAGCTATTGAATGTGTCTAACCTATTTTACAGAACCCTTAGGTGGCGACAGTGCCCTCCCGATTAGACAAAGGCCAGGAGAAAAGACAGAAGAAGTCATGAGGAAACGGAAATCGCCATTGATATGCTTGAAGCATAACGTCGTTAGCTGTGCCTGTGAACAGCAGTCATCTGCTGCCACAATTGAGCCCCATCGGTGTCCGCTGCGATAGTCCATCCATATGATTTAGTTGCCGACACGGCGACAGCAGCGTCTTTATGAAAAGTGACATTATTCTCAGCTGGGAGCCGAGGACACGCTGTAAAAAAGCGGGGGGTGCAGGCAGCGGACTTTTCAGTGCAGATCAAACAGAGCAAACCGCAGCAGAGCAGAGACACTCGACTCCTCCCACCACGGAGGAGGAGGAGGGGGGTGGGGCACGCAGGGCACTAACAGCATACAACCATTGACACCCATGCAGCACGCTCGATGTTTGTTCAACTCAAAGCAGAATTCATTCTGTCGCCTTTCTAACATAAAGATGTGATTATCTCAGAAACTAATTTCAGCATGCTCTTTTCGGTCGAAAACACTCTTTTTCAGAGGGGTGTATTTCCAAAATGGAACGGTTTATAAACAGTTTTTTTTTTAATGAAACAGAAGGGTTCAAAGTTTCATTGAGGCTATTGGTTGTCCATATAAGAGGAACACAAAAAATGATATGGCTATATTAAAATGCATTGCGGCCTATGTGGCACAGTACAGCACCTTTTGCCCAAGGGCCGTGGCACTCAAAGTGTTAATAAATAGAATCTGAGGAATTGTTATATATTATTATTATTATATTATTTGATTCCTTATTATTTAATTATGATTATTGTGTTTATTGTGCGATAGGAATTAATTGTTGGTGTGCATAGAATCAGAGAGGATAGATTTTAGTCCCCAGTCCAGATCAGTGGGTGGTGGTAATGCACCCGAAATTTGTTTTCCAACTAGGGATGTTGATCAATAATCGATAATCGATCGTTGAGGAATGAATTCGATCGAGTGGAATTTTTATCAATTATTGTTTTTTGGGGGGGTTTTTGCGGACTAGGTTTGGGTGGAATTCGTTCCTCCTCGCCCCAGCCCCACTCCATTGCACAGCCGACTAATGTGAGGTGGAGCTTCATAACTCAATAATTCAAGTCATTTTATTTGTCTATAACGTTATGAACTATGTAGCAGCAGTCAGCATGGACTCAGCTAGCCTTTAGCTGCTAACGCCCCCCTGAATCAATTCACACACATCTCGTGGAAAATAATAATATCCACACGTCTTTGTTGCGAGTTTATAAGCCTGGAAGCCACGGCCGGTGAGCTGCCTGAGTCCTACTTTCAAAATGTGAGTGAGTACAGTAGCCTAGCTAGCTAGTGTAAGGCTGTGTGACTGTGTGGTTGTCAACGTTACCGCAGGCGCGCTCATGACGTTATAAGGACGCGCCGAGCTCAGGCCTATTGATTTGACTCTTGTGCTGTCAGCTAAGCTGGAAGACGCCAATTGCCTTACATCATGTAACCTGACATATTTGTTTACCTGGCCACAGCGCTAGTGTCTGATATTCTTACTACAAAGCGGCATCACCATTATAACTGGCCGAGAACACGCAACGGTATTACCAGATCAGAGTTACCAAAAAAGAAGAAAAAAAAAGAAAAAAAATATTATTATTATTACGCTATCGATAATCGATAATTGATCATTTATTTTCCCGAATTTCGATTATGGAAATTGATTCAAAATGAACATCCCTATTTTCAACCACTATTAAAACCAAAAGAAGAAGATGATACACCAACGAAGAAGAACGTTACGTTAGCTAGCTGAATGTCAGCAACCAACTAGTACGTAGTCAGACCCAACGTCGACGCCAGCAAGCTTCCAGCGACGGAAGATATCTACGGCTGGCACTGCGAGACTAGTAACCAACAACATAGAGTCCAGTAAAAAGTCCACACAGAAAAAGAAAGAAATATTTATCTAGTGAAGCCCGTCTGACCAAACAGCAGCAATGTGACTAGAGTCGGGGCTGTGTTTTCGGTTCATGGAGAGACCTTGTATTAGCTGCTGTGATAATGTGGTTTTGGCTGGGTAGATAACGTTAGCTGCTTGCTAGTCTCGCAGTGCCAAAGCTTGCTGATGTTGACGGTGGGTCTGACTACGTGAGACTAGCTGCTTGCTAACGTGGAGCTAATTGATGTACCACCCAGTCGTTTATTTAACGTTAGCTTGATGCTAAACGTGGCTAACTATCGATTACCACCAAGAAGCTCCACTAATAATGTTACAGTCTTATGTGGATAATGTAAGTCGTAAATATGCCTAACGTTACAACTGTTATGGAACATTGTTTGACTGTTCAGTTTGGTCGTGGCCAGCTCAGACTGTACCGTGATGGGGGATCAGGCTATTTCCTGGCTCATGCTAACGTGAACCCACTTCCCCGCAGCCAACGCAAGCCAAAATACGACCAAACATGCCACAATAAGCTCCACTAATTGATCCAGAATCCTTCCCGGCCATGTCGAGGCATTCTGGCTGATTGATTTTCTTTCAGCCCTTGGTTTGAAGTGTGGGTCCTGCGTTGCAGTCTGTGTGTGTCTAGGTGCGCTCGTTGTAATTCACGCAGCGTGCCAAGCGGGCAGGGGTGAACATTTAGGCAGCACGATTGAAACACACCACCCCGTCGGGAAACGAGAGGGAATTTCACCAATCGCCCCCGAGTGTGTGTGTCTAGGTGCGCTCGTTGTAATTCACGCAGCGTGCCAAGTGGGCGGGATGAACATTTAAGCAGCCTGATTGAAACACCACCCTGTTGGGAAACGAGAGGGAATCTCACCCAGCGCCCCTGAAATAAACGTCCTTTCCGTGACATTATGACTGATTTAATGAATGACTGAAGCGTCTCTTGACCATGTGCACGTGGTAAAAATTAAACTCTCTTCATTCTCTTCTTGAGGCCTAGATCTGTATGCGGGGAATGGGACATCTTTGTAAAAAATCCACATAGCATGCAAAACCATAACAGCATCAACTTCCCCAAATCTCATAGAGTGTGGGATACGTGTAGAGTTCCATGTAGCGTGACTTTGCCATGCTTTGCCGTGTGTAGACCTGCTGGATGCCAGCCCGCAGGTCATCCCAGATCTGGTCCAGCCCTATCTGTTTCAGTCCGTGGGGGTTTTGGGGCCTGTTGGACGACATCCTGACGCCCCTCTCTCCTCGCCGCTTCTCCCAGTCAATCAATGCCCTCCCTTTTTCCTGCTCCGGCGAGCGTTCTGCCCCCGCCCCCGGCTCCACTCCGGTCCTCGGTTGGTTCTGTCCTGAGTCACTCTGCTCTCAAACGGTACGGTCCATTTGGCGGCGGCAGCAGTGCTTTTCGGGAATATTTGGTTGTCAGCTTGTGAGACGGGATGCAGTCCCCCCTCCGCACACCTGGATGGCGCTGTCTGCCACACCTCCACCTAATGACCTCGGCACTCCTCACCAGATAACCTGCCAAGGAAACGGGGGGGAAATACATTTTAAAAGGTACAATGTCATGATTCACATACTGTATATGTAGTAGGGATGGGCGCGGGTACTCGGGTACTCGAGCACTCGTTCATAACGCCAGTACTCGAGTAACGTTTCTGCTATTCGGGTACTCGCACCACTCCCCACCCCTTTAAAATGGTCTACTCTAGAAGATCTACACACGCATCGTCATGTGGATCTGGCAGCATGAACTGCATGGGCGTCAAGTCAGCCAGAATGTACAAGTACGTCATCCGCTTTGTTGCTTTCAAAATAAAACGCTTATTGTAACGTAACCGTATTTATTTTGAGTAATGCGTTACAGCCACAGTTTCACGCCATATAACATCACAACGAGTATTTTGATACAAGTTTGCTGCTTCATTCGTTGAAATACCGTTTCTCCTCCAACGTGCATCAATAAGCTATTTACTTTTGTTTAAGTAACATTATTTTGAAAGTTTTAACCGGACGTTTTCCAGCTCATCCCGAAAATGGTGGCTGGAGATATTCTCCCGAATGAGACGCACGCTTCTTCATAGCACACGCCCGATAAAACTCATTCAAAACTTTGCACTAGTTTACTGACTACACTGTCGTGTTTACAATACTGGATCAGTTTGGCGATCTATCGGGCTACAAAGTCAACCAGTCCAAAACCGAAATTATGCCAATTTCCAAATTTAACTTTGACTCTTTAAAAGACAAATTTAATTTGAAATGCTCTCCAGATTATATGAAGTACTCCAATATTTTTTGTAGGGGCGGCAATAAGTTTAGACAACTTCAAGTTGTGTTATATACAGTAGGTTTTATTTTTTTATGCTGTAAAACTGCTTTCAAAAAATAAAACTAAATATTTGTATTGTAATTTCAATGTGTAATGCAGTTTTATTTTTGTGAAAATGGATTTTTCTAAAATTGCTATAGAAAAAAGTATCGTGGGGGGTACGGTGGTGCAGTGGTAAACGCTGTCGCCTCACAGCTCGAAGGTCCTGGGTTCGATTCCCACCTGGGACGCTGTGAACGCTGAAGGAATGCGTGCCCGTCCGCATGTCCTCGAGTGCCCACCGCCCGCGTGGGGTTGTCAAAAGGGCCTTTCTGTGTGGAGTTTGCTTGTTCTCCCCGTGCCTCCCGGGGGTTTCCTTCATATAGGAACCCCCTTCACCAAAAACATGCAATATCCTGGTTGCTAATGTGGTTCCTTCTCTGGTCGTTAAGGGCGCCTGTTCAGAGGGAGGGGAACCTCTCCCCAGATCGGCAGAGGGTGGAGTAGCAACCAGGATAAATAAATTAAATTAGCACTAATGGGGGATAAAAATTGAATAAAAAACCGGGAAAAAAAAAAAAAAAAAAAAAAAAAAAAAAAAAAAAAAGTATCGTTCAGGAACCGGTATCGAAGTCAAGGTATCGTATTGTATCGTATCGAAAAACGATATCCAGCCCTGTCACAGCCAGCAGCACCAGAGTGTGCAGAGACAGTATCCTGCTAAAACGGCCAACACTATGGCCACATTAGGGGATGGCACCGGACACGGGAACTTTTTCTGGATGGAGGGATTTGATTCGTCACCGCAAATCAGAAGTGACTTTTTTATTTATCCGAATATTCCTTATGTAGCCCCGCCCACTTGATCCAGTAGTGTTTACGACTTCCTGTTCAAAATGCCGTCTCTTTCAAACCTAGTCTGACTCTGACTCTTAGGAGTCTGCACACACCTTAATCCCCCTCAGCAGTGTTGGCCACAGTTAACACAATGAACACAATATAAGTACTGTACTGGCACAGGAAGTGTCAACACAATAGGAAGTAATTGGCTGACCTCTGCATTGGAACATAAGGTGAATAGGAGCAGCAGAATTGAGAATTCCAAATTGAGCGCGAGAGAGAGAGAGAGAGAGAGAGAGAGAGGGGGGGGGGGGCATTGTTGTTAACGTGTAGGCGGCGGGGTTATATTTAGCAGGGGCAGGCAGCACTGCCCGTCTCTGGCCATTCACCACCATTAGGCCAGTGACTCAGGATGTGACCCGTGTGGGACGGCCTGTTAGGGGGAGAGGGGAGGAAGTGAGCTGATCTGCCCCGTTTACTTCCTGGCTGCCTCTGTGTTGACGGAGGCTGGCTGCTGCCTCCAAACACTCAGCCAACACTGAATGCTTGTGTGATACAGCAGCGCCACTTGAATACTCCAGAAAACAAAAGCAATGCTGAAATATGGGCACAATGTGTCTTCAAATTAGACTGCGTCTGTGTATGTCTATTTGTGGCATGATGCTTATGAACCACATGTCAACACATACTATATTTAGATATGCAGGCATATGGCACACACATACGAGACCACAAACACAAAGTCACTACTTGTTTACAATGAACTGGTGATAATGGTAAGTGTGTCATCACACTCAGCATGGTGGCCTGAATACAGGGTTTCTACCACACATGGGCTCTTCCTTCCAAACCAAAGACAATAAACCCTAACTCTCTATATCTACAATAAACATGGCCAAGTGACACCAGAATACCAAACGTTGGATTGGAGACTGGTAGCAGTCCAAGTAAACAATGTATAAAATAAGCAAAAAGTTACATTAAACAACACTCAATCTATCTTAACAGATGCATTTGTTCCACTATATACAGTATTTTCTTCTTTTTTTCAGTCAGTAACTTTTAATTTGGAGAGCTGAAACTGTACAAGTTTTGTGCACCACTTCCCGACCTGTTCCATGCTAATTGTCAGAATAGAGCATTTGATTATTTAAAGTCATCTAGAAAAGTCTGCTTCTCTGTGCAACACTATGGGCGAGCGAGGATGTTTTTCTGCTTCTCTGTGCAACACTATGGGCGAGCGAGGATGTTTTTCTGCTTCTCTGTGCAACACTATGGGCGAGCGAGGATGTTAAGGTTCAACTATGAGAAACACTGAGGCAGAGGCAAACCCTTGACACAGCAGCTCAAGGCACATGAAGACTTTGATTAGGCTTTCATCAGTCGCTCAAACCTCCTATCCACGGCCCACTCCTCTCTCTCTCTCTTCAGCATCCCTCCCTCCAGACTGACACTGACCACAGCACTGCACCTGAAATCTGCTGCCATCATGAGCCAACAGGCACCAACTGGCTAACTGCCATCACAAACAGATTAAATACACTTCTGGTTTACCTGCCACACTGACCGGTGAATCCAAACGGACAACATATGCCATTTGGGCAGATGCTTCAGCCCAAAATGTGTGATGATACGGCGTGAGTCATGTCACTAGATAGCCCACTGTCATATTTACCTTGAGAACGATAAATGAAACTAACATTTGCTTATTTATCTAACCCCGGTGCAAAAATACTACATTCACTATTAGCGTCATAAATATAAGAAAATATGCTTTTATTTCAAAGGTAAACCCACCTTACTTTGGTCATATTCTGTCCATCTCTGTCTGGCTTGACACAGCTGATTTTACACTAACTCTGCTGCTTTGAAGTGCGACTCTCACATAACTGAAGCAACACAAATTAAACTGTAATATGCAATGTTGGCTACTTGATAGATGTATTTACCGAATAACCTGACATGTAGAAAATTTGGTTGTGAATGGCCGCGTTGGTTTTCGTAAATTTACGGTCGCCCGTTCAGGGCCAACACACTGGTCACACAAAACCAGGAAAGGTACATTCTAACAAGCCAAGCTTGACTTTAATAATCAAACTTGCCCTATTTGAATGTTCAAAATGATGTCTGGTGTTTACTTCCCACCCTCAACGCATCACTGGCTAATCCAGGATTAAGATGCCGGGTGGTTTTACCTTGTCGTGTGAAACTGATGGAGACAGAGTCCAGCCTGTAGCAGCTAGTCCACACAGTGTGGCCCAGACTCCACACCTGCTTCAGGCCCTGCTCCTCTTCAGCAGATCCTCACAAAACACAGAAAGGCAGGCAGCCCTATCTGAGGTGCTCCGGCAGTTGCCATGGCAACTGGGGCAGACAATACCTCTTTGTAGCCATTGGACCACAGCCGCTCTCTGTCTTTCATCTATCTTAGACTGTAACTCATATTTAATTTAATGCCTATTTAACTCAGACTGTAAATTCATGTAAATTCACTGCCTATTTAACACCTATTTAAGTCGGACTGTAATGTAAATGTAAATGTAAATTCATATTTTATGCCTACTGAACACTCCTCCACTCATGTATATTGTATATTGGACTGCACTTGCAATGTTGAGTTTGATTGTCTTTTTGTTGTTTTTCCTATTTCTTTATCTGAATATTGAGATGACCTCTACGCTGCATACTGACACTAAGACAAATTCCTCCTATGTAATCTTGCATACTGTGGCAATAAAAGTGATTCTGATTCTGATCTCCCTGTCTGTGTCTGTCTCTCATCCATCTCCCTGTCTGTCTCTCATCTATCTCCCTGTCTGTCTCTCATCTATCTCCCTGTCTCTCTCTCATCTATCTCCCTGTCTGTCTCTCATCTATCTCCTTGTCTGTCTCTCATCTATCTCCCTGTCTGTCTCTCATCTATCTCCTTGTCTGTCTGTCTCTCATCTATCTCCCTGTCTGTCTCTCATCTATCTCCTTGTCTGTCTCTCATCTATCTCCCTGTCTGTCTCTCATCTATCTCCTTGTCTGTCTCTCATCTATCTCCCTGTCTGTCTCTCATCTATCTCCTTGTCTGTCTCTCATCTATCTCCATGTCTGTCTCTCATCTATCTCCTTGTCTGTCTCTCATCTATCTCCCTGTCTGTCTCTCATCCATCTCCATGTCTGTCTCTCTCTCATCCATCTCCCTGTCTGTCTCTCATCTATCTCCATGTCTGTCTCTCATCTATCTCCATGTCTGTCTCTCATCTATCTCCATGTCTGTCTCTCATCTATCTCCATGTCTGTCTCTCATCTATCTCCATGTCTGTCTCTCATCTATCTCCATGTCTGTCTCTCATCTATCTCCTTGTCTGTCTCTCATCTATCTCCCTGTCTGTCTCTCATCTATCTCCTTGTCTGTCTCTCATCTATCTCCATGTCTGTCTCTCATCTATCTCCCTGTCTGTCTCTCATCTATCTCCTTGTCTGTCTCTCATCTATCTCCTTGTCTGTCTCTCATCTATCTCCATGTCTGTCTCTCATCTATCTCCATGTCTGTCTCTCATCTATCTCCCTGTCTGTCTCTCATCTATCTCCTTGTCTGTCTCTCATCTATCTCCCTGTCTGTCTCTCATCTATCTCCTTGTCTGTCTCTCATCTATCTCCTTGTCTGTCTCTCTCTCATCTATCTCCTTGTCTGTCTGTCTCTCATCTATCTCCTTGTCTGTCTGTCTCTCATCTATCTCCTTGTCTGTCTGTCTCTCATCCATCTCCCTGTCTGTCTCTCATCTATCGCCCTGTCTGTCTCTCATCTATCTCCTTGTCTGTCTGTCTCTCATCTATCGCCCTGTCTGTCTCTCATCTATCTCCTTGTCTGTCTCTCATCTATCTCCTTGTCTGTCTGTCTCTCATCTATCTCCTTGTCTGTCTGTCTCTCATCTATCTCCTTGTCTGTCTCTCATCTATCTCCCTGTCTGTCTCTCATCCATCTCCATGTCTGTCTCTCTCTCTCTCATCCATCTCCCTGTCTGTCTCTCATCTATCTCCTTGTCTGTCTGTCTCTCATCTATCTCCTTGTCTGTCTCTCATCTATCTCCTTGTCTGTCTCTCATCTATCTCCTTGTCTGTCTCTCATCTATCTCCTTGTCTGTCTCTCATCTATCTCCTTGTCTGTCTCTCATCTATCTCCCTGTACCAACACAAAACCTGGATGTTTCATTTTGGGTGAAAGTGCTTTGAATGCGCGGATATTTAGTCACAACAAGCAGTTTTCTGCTTGCTACACGGCTGCCTGAGGTAACGTTCAGGCGAGCTAACAGTCCGCCCTCTAATGTGTCCGACCAGTTGTCCGTATTCAGCTATGTTCGTTCCACTCCGTCGGCTTAACATTATAGACATCGGCACGCAAACAATTGCGGGACTTCTCCTGCATTATAAATTACAAATATGCGGGAACTGGCAAAAATATGCACGCATATAGTTTCTATATGTTTACCTGCCAGCTCTGTGAGTATGAAGTGCTTTTGTGGGGCTGTTTGATCACAACAAGCGGTTTGTCTGCCAAGCGGGGGAGCCTGACTGAGTGTAGGCTGCGCTACGTGAGCTAACACTCGCTAGTGACAAGAGCTAACGTAAACAAACAAATCCACTGCATCCTCGCCAGGTTTGGTTCAACGTAATGCCAGCTCAGACGTTTCCCCTCCTCTCTGAACCTGTGCAGGACATGGATTGCAAATTGCAATAGTGTTGTGACCATGTTTTGCCAGGCAGTGCTGCAGTCGCAGCAGTTACGTCACGAGGCAAAAACAAAGCCTCATGGCCTGATTATCGGCTGTTAATTTATCGGAAAAAAAAGGCCATTATCGGAATAATAAATAACACAAAATGGCCATATCAACTGATAATTTATCAGTCCGATAATTATCGTGCATCCCTAATCTCTGTGTAAAAAGGGCTTCTGTCTCATCTATCTCCCTGCCTGTGTGTCTCTCTCTGTCTCATCTATCTCACTGTCTGTCTATCTCTCTGTCTCTCATCTATAATCTGTTTGTCTCTCTCTCATCTCTCTGTCTGTGTCTCTCATCTATCTCCCTATCTATCTGTCTGTCTGTCTGTCTGTCATCTATGTCCCCGTCTGTGTCTCTCTCGCGCTTCTATTCATTGAAAGTAAGAAAGGTGCCCTTCACAGCAGCACTGGGATCAGATTTCCAATTTCCAAACCAAAAGGCGTTGAGAGAGGAAGAGCAACAATATCTGACCCATTATCAGTTCCAAAGCTGTGTGACCAGGTTGTGAACAGCTTGGGAGTGGGAACTCAATTTCTAGAAAGTTTGTTGATGAAATGGGAACCTTGCGCCTGTTGACGACACCGCCACCAGCAGCATGTTCCAAAGTTCACAGGTCACTGAGGTCAGAACCTGCTCGTTTCAGGGAACCACCATACGTTTCTTGACCACAGCTCAGCAAGACTGTCAACAAGTACTGCAACGTGTTTGAAATATGTTACAGTAACGCTATTTAACCCAGGGAAGCAAACAAACTTGTCTCTCTTTGAAGCAAAATTTTATAAAAAGTTTGTCAAAACTTAAGAAATTAGGAGACAAAAAAATTCAGGTAATGGGGACTCGACTTGGACTTGAACACCAGAGACTCGACTGGGACTGGAGCTATAGTGGCTTGACTACAACACTGCCTCTTAGTGGTACAAACTGAGTGTTTCTACAACACTGCCTCTTAGTGGTACAAACTGAGTGTTTCTTTGACTATATGCAACGCATATTATAAATACAACTGCATCCAAAATGAACCAAAATGCTCAAATTAGATCAAGGAGGCAATTTTTTTATATAATTTCTTACCCTGCGCTCTGCTATCCATAGGAGCAAGCAGAATCTGAAATTCACCACATTCTAACTTCAGCAGGTCAAATAGATTGTCACATTAGGTTAGTGATTGGTTACCTGCCAAAGTGGTACACTCACAAACCTAGCAGCCATAATTTATGGTGGTTCTCTCCCACCCTGATTCAATGGGCACTTTTCACAGCAGACATTTAACACAAGTAAACACAGGTGCAATGAAAAGATTAATGAGGGCCCGGCTCTGGAACACCTAACTGGATTGGAAGTTGGAAACCCTCATTAATGTTTTGGTTACACCTGCTTTTTAGACACAAAATGGCTGCTGTGAAAAAGGTAAATCTGTAGCAAGGTATTCATCATCACTCCCCAACTCAGGAAGGCGAGTTTGTCGGCGTCTGAGTCAAGTGTGTGAGAGCAAAATGCCAAATGGGAAGGACACAAGGAGTGGTGGGGAGGGAGATGAAGAGAGCACAGCGCTACTGGGAAAAATCTCTGCCTGGTAAATCTGATTACCTGGTCACCATGTGTCCTCCTGGCCAGACAATCCAACCTAATACCCTACATTTAAAACACACACAAACATTACGCTAACGACACAAGTACCCTGCCATGACTGCCATAGAGTGTTTCCCCTAGAAAAATGTTCAGGCCTGGAGGGATTCCGAAACGTACCCCGACCGCAACGGTGGGGGCCCTCGCTGGCGAGTGGCGACGCTAAACTTTTAGCTAACCTGTTCGCATCTATGTTGGCAATGACATCTTAAGTATCATCATACTATTATGGGATGCGATGCAAACAGTTGTATTGTGGGATGTGCGTTTCCCAGGCAACGACACACGTTGACACGTTTTGGAACAGCACGCTGGCTGGCACAATGCTCCTAAAAGCAAAATGCTTATTGTTTTGAATGATTTGGCATCTTCTATTACTGTCCACTGTCAACACCAGTCTTGTTGTATTGTAATAATATGCCATAAAGGTTTATTGAAATTTTGGGGGGAGCAGGGAAAAAAAGAAAAAGTTTTTTTTTGCTTTTTTTCTATGGTTTCCATGGTTGTATGTATCGCCTCAATGTCCAGAGCTTACACTGTTATTCCACCAGTCCAGCAGAGGGCATACCTCATGTAAACAATAGAATGAGCGGGCACGTGAGGAAGTAGTCACATGATCGGTGGACTGGAGAGATTCAGGAAACAGACTGAGAGACGGAGAGATAGAAAGATGAGCGTGCCTGCTAGTGTTAGCAGCAACAAAAGAGCAAAACGCAGCCCAGTGTGGGAGCATTTCACACTAACAGGAGGCGAAAATGCCAAGTATAAATATTGCGACGCCATTCTCAAGTACCACTCTAGTACGTCGTCAATGATATACCACGTTAAAACTCAGCACCCAACGATTGCAGTGGCAGGCGAAGATGGAACATCGTCCTCCCAGCAAACTATCGTATCTCTAATAGCCAAGAGAAGCTGTAGTGATGTCCGAGCGGAGAAAATAACACAGAGGATATGCTTTATGGTGGAAAAGGACATGCTGCCATTAAGCGTGGTCGAGGGAAAGGGATTTTGCGAGCTACTTGGCTTGATTGAACCAGGCTATAGGGTCCCGTCGAGAGGCACAATAACTACCCGTATTGAGAAGCGGTACACGAAACATAAAGACGGGCTTAAGGAGCAGCTACGTTCAGCCGACAAGGTGGCTATAACAACTGATTGTTGGACGGCTTTAACCACAGAGAGTTACATCACTGTAACATGCCACCAGCCACCACATCAACGAAGAGTGGGAGTTGAAGTCAGCGGTTCTGCTAACAGACGCCCTGCCGGTGCGACACACAGCCGACAACCTAGCTCTGAAGTTGAATAGGTCTGTAGAGGCGTGGGGGCTAACTGGTCGAGTCATAGCCTGCGTCCACGACGGCAGTAATATCGTGGCTGCAAAGAAAGCCACTCGTACCACATGGCTGTCCGTCCCCTGCTTTGTGCACACGTTACAGCTGCTTTGTGCACACGTTACAGCTGCTTTGTGCACACGTTACAGCTGCTTTGTGCACACGTTACAGCTGCTTTGTGCACACGTTACAGCTGGCCATTAATGATGGCTTTGCATGTCATCTCCAACGTGTCATCTCTGCAGCTGGGAAGCTGGTCAGCCATTTTAATCACAGCACGGTGGCGTCTAAAGCACTGCGGGCCAAGCAAACACAGATGAGACTGAGACTACCCCTTCACAGCCTGATACAATCCTGCAAGACCAGATGGAACAAGTGTCTGTGACATGTTTGATCCTGCAAGACGAGATGGAACAGTGTCTGTGACATGTTTGATCCTGCAAGACGAGATGGAACAGTGTCTGTGACATGTTTGATCCTGCAAGACGAGATGGAACAGTGTCTGTGACATGTTTGAAAGGCTGACAGACGAGATGGAACAGTGTCTGTGACATGTTTGATCCTGCAAGACGAGATGGAACAGTGTCTGTGACATGTTTGATCCTGCAAGACGAGATGGAACAGTGTCTGTGACATGTTTGATCCTGCAAGACGAGATGGAACAGTGTCTGTGACATGTTTGATCCTGCAAGACGAGATGGAACAAGTGTCTGTGACATGTTTGATCCTGCAAGACGAGATGGAACAGTGTCTGTGACATGTTTGATCCTGCAAGACGAGATGGAACAGTGTCTGTGACATGTTTGATCCTGCAAGACGAGATGGAACAAGTGTCTGTGACATGTTTGATCCTGCAAGACGAGATGGAACAGTGTCTGTGACATGTTTGATCCTGCAAGACGAGATGGAACAGTGTCTGTGACATGTTTGATCCTGCAAGACGAGATGGAACAGTGTCTGTGACATGTTTGAAAGGCTGACAGACGAGATGGAACAGTGTCTGTGACATGTTTGATCCTGCAAGACGAGATGGAACAGTGTCTGTGACATGTTTGATCCTGCAAGACGAGATGGAACAGTGTCTGTGACATGTTTGATCCTGCAAGACGAGATGGAACAGTGTCTGTGACATGTTTGATCCTGCAAGACGAGATGGAACAGTGTCTGTGACATGTTTGATCCTGCAAGACGAGATGGAACAGTGTCTGTGACATGTTTGATCCTGCAAGACGAGATGGAACAGTGTCTGTGACATGTTTGATCCTGCAAGACGAGATGGAACAGTGTCTGTGACATGTTTGATCCTGCAAGACGAGATGGAACAGTGTCTGTGACATGTTTGATCCTGCAAGACGAGATGGAACAAGTGTCTGTGACATGTTTGATCCTGCAAGACGAGATGGAACAGTGTCTGTGACATGTTTGATCCTGCAAGACGAGATGGAACAAGTGTCTGTGACATGTTTGATCCTGCAAGACGAGATGGAACAGTGTCTGTGACATGTTTGAAAGGCTGACAGACGAGATGGAACAGTGTCTGTGACATGTTTGAAAGGCTGACAGACGAGATGGAACAGTGTCTGTGACATGTTTGATCCTGCAAGACGAGATGGAACAGTGTCTGTGACATGTTTGAAAGGCTGACAGACGAGATGGAACAGTGTCTGTGACATGTTTGAAAGGCTGACAGACGAGATGGAACAGTGTCTGTGACATGTTTGAAAGGCTGACAGACGAGATGGAACAGTGTCTGTGACATGTTTGAAAGGCTGACAGACGAGATGGAACAGTGTCTGTGACATGTTTGAAAGGCTGACAGAGCAGCGCTGGGCCGTAACCGCTGTGTTGTCTGATCGCTCACTGACCAAACTCCAAGATGCAAGAGTGTTGGAGCTCAAAGATGAACAACACTGGCAGCTTATGGAGGCTGCAGCACCTGTGTTGGATGCCCTCGCTTGTACCACTACGGCTATGTCTTCCGAAAAACAGGCCTCGATCTCAAACACATACCCATTCACCTTCGGTCTGATCAACTCCCACCTCATGAGAAGCGAGGATGACAGCCCCCGGATCGTGGAGTTCAAGAACAAAGTGCGGGCCTTGCTGTCTGAACGAATGCTGGTAATTACCTGTCCTACACTAATTAGTAGTTATCCTGGATTACCATTTTGTCATTGCAATAATTGTTATAATTGTTTGTGTGCACACAGATTCAGTCCCCCAGCTTGATGTCATCACCAGCACTGATTGCGACCATGCTAGACCCTCGCCATAAACACCTTGGATTTCTTAGTACAGAAAATCGACTGCTTGCGAATAGCAAGCTGGAAGAACTAGCAGCAGCAGTGCCACTGCCACCTGACGTTGCTGCCAGTGCCAGCCGAGATGAAGACCAAGGAGGGATAGAGATCTCTGAGGAGGAGGACGACGACGACGACAGTGCGCCGCCGCCCGCACCACAGCTTCATGGCACTACTGCTTGGAGAGGAGCACACGTCGGGTGTATCCAACACCGTCGAGGCAGAGATCAAAAACTTCCATAGGGACAACCCTGCTCCTCTGGAAGTAAACCCCATTGACTGGTGGAAGGCGAGCACAGCACGATTCCCGAGGCTGGCCAAGTTAGCCAGGCAATATTTGTGCATCCCAGCGACATCAGTCCCATCAGAAAGTTTTTTCTACCGCTGGACTTACAGTGAACAGGATACGCACACGACTCACCCCTGAGCACATAAATATGCTTATTTTCATGAATAAAAACCAGTAAGTCTTACACTGCTCTCACACAACAACCCACTCTAGGCTGTGTTCATAGCTAGTGGATGTAACGTTACGTTTAATGAAGAGAGGTCTGGACTCTGCACATTTATTATTTAATTTTATACAGCTGAGCAGAACAGCACTTTATATTTATTTTAAAATATGTTTGGGCAGTCAGTATGTTATATACAGTAAAAGTAGGCTATGTTGTTTAACTTAGACCAGGTTATTTTTATTTTCCTTTTATGCACTAAATGCACAGCACTTATATTGTTTGTTTAAAAAGCGGCAACCGGGCAGCCATTAATGTCGAGCCCTGCATTACATAGAATATTTTTACTCACTGACTTTTTAATTTATACATTGAGACTTTACTAAATGTTTGGTCATGGAAATTTGGTTTAAAGTAGGGGTGCACCGATCGATCTGCACGCAATCTGTATCGGCCGATTTGGACCTCAAATATGTGATCTGCTGTTTCCGATATTCCTTTAATTTTGCCGATCGCATAGCCGATCATGCTGCACGTGAGAAACATGAGGCAGCCCATTTTCATGTCTTCAATGTCTATCGTTTAACTTTCATATTGTGCTCTAACGTTTATATCATTGTGTTGCAAAGCACACGCTTTGCTTTCATCAGTGTACTCACCTCCATGCACACACCGCACCAGACTGCCAACACACCTCTTGCTCTTTGAATCACACAAATCAGCTGGTGATTACAGCAGACTCAGCAGAGAAGTTACCTCCAGTCCTCCCGCCTACCGAGGCATTTGCATGCTGTTAAATCCGTGTGTATTAAAGTCCCAGATTAACGTGGTAGTCGGGGTAGTGCACGCGCACACACAGACAATTTCCACGCAAGCATTGATGTTCCCGCGGGCACTTTGAAGGAAGCGAAAGTGTGCTGCTATGTGGATGTGCGCTCCATTCAGACGGATGCGCTAATTAATGCCACTACTCAGATGGAGTTTAGCTCGTGTGTAGCTTGTGATTCTGTTGTTTCTCCCGTCATGTAACCCTGTCACCATTATGTAGATCGCACTCATAGTGCTGCTAATTATAACACTGTAACTCGGCCTCGATGGGCGGGTCGTTTTGATGTTCGTTCGATGCGGATCCCAATGTATGACGGTTATTGTGCATAACCCCGGTTCTATGAGTGGGAGCTCTTTGGCTTTAGTCATGGTTCAAGACTGGTGTTTAAGAGTAACTGACTTACAGTTTACCTAATTATCATTTATATATTATTAGTTGTTAATTATCACTATAATTGGCCTATATAACAGCAAGCTTGGTTACTGACCTGTTTGTATATTTTATTGCCTCCTTTTTCCAGACCACACACAATCCTACTATTCCTGTCATAATGCTGTAAAAAGCCTATACTGCTGTACTGTACTGAAGAGAACTGACAACTAAACGGTTGAACTCCCATCTGTCTCATGTTGGCAGTTTCCTTTAGCCTACAAAATATAAAATAAAAATATATATATATATCGGTGATCGGTAATCGGTAATCGGTGATCGGTCGATGATCGGTTGGGCAGATATTTCTCATAGGTGATCGGCAATCGGTGATCGGTGGCAAAAAACGTGATCGGTGCACCCCTAGTTTAAAGTCATGGAAAAGTCATGGAAAGCTATTGGTCAAAATGTGTATGAACCCTGAAGGGTTAAATTGAGCATTTACATTTATGAGAGATTTCAAAATATCGAGATATGTATCGTATATCGCGATATAGCCGAAAAATATTGAGATATTCTTTAGAGGCCATATCGCCCAGCCCTAAGCCACATGTGAGATGTCACAAGTAGGGATGTTCATCAAATATCGAAAATCGATAATTGATCGTTAAGGAATTGATTCATTATATGGAATTTTGATCGATTATTTTTATTTTTTTGCGGACTAGGTTTGGGTGGAATTCGTTCCTCCTCGCCCCACTCCATTGCACAGCCGACTAATGTGAGGTGGAGCTTCATATAGTCTCTAGTTTTCTGGCTGGGCAGGGGCCTTTGTGCCAACAAAACTGTTTTAAACATGGGGAATTCACACCGGCATGCGCCGGGGACACAAACGCACCCAGCAGTCTCCGGACCTCAGTGAGGCTCAGGCCTGTTGATTTGACTCTTGTGCTGTCAGCTAAGCTGGAAGACACTGATTGCCTTACATCATGTAACCTGACATGTAACATGTTTGTTTACCTGGCCACAGCGCTAGTGTCTGATATTCTTACTACACAGTGGCATCGCCATTATAGCTGGCTGAGAACGCGCAACGTTATTACCAGATCAGAGTAAAATATATATATATATATATATATTATTATTACACTATCGATAATCGATAATTGATCGTTCATTTTCGATTATGGAAATTGTTCAAAATGAACATCCCTAGTCACAAGCACTTTTATTAAAACAAGACTGATCAAAATAAAATGCAATGACAGTTTCCTTCCCTGACTATTGGTGCTTTCACAAAATATGTTTACACAATGCAGTGTTTCCCATACATAAAGGAATTTGTGGCAGGCCGCCACAATGATATTTTGACCGCCACAATAAGATGTTGACCAAAAAAAAAAAAAAAATTTTTTTACAGTGCACCTGAACGCAACATGCAAGATATCCGCTGAATAAGTGTCCAATAAATGTTCATGTGATTCTGGCCAATACTTCTGTTATAGCATTTCAGTCTGGAATATGGAATATCTTTCAATAATCTATGATTTAGCTGCTAAATTGTCAAATACCGCCATCTGCTCGCTACCCAGGCACTTATGTATGTACTTAACCTAACTAACATAACCTACCGGTAACTATCCGGTGTGCACAACACTGTCAGCCTAAACTCCGGCTGACACCCCAAAAACCTACAATCCGCTACAGAAAAATGTATATTGTTTGTTTATTAACTGGCCCCTCGCCTTCTATCATTTCACGAAAGTGGCAAAGCAAGTTGAGTATCCCTGACCTATAGGGGGAAATTTAGTTTGTCATTGTAAACCCACAGCACAGTAATGATGACATGTTCTTCATAGATCTAGCCTTTTAATTTTGCTCTTAAGCTTTCTCAAAGTACACCAAATTCATGCATTTTACTTTAAAATGTTTAAAAAAATCTCGCGGGGGAGCATGCCCCCGCACCCCCCTAGGGGGGCTGCGGTCCCCCACCACAAATTCTCAAAATCCTGTGGGAAACACTGCAATGAGATTGTTGATAAATAATCATGACGACGTGGGTAAAGGCAAATAACAGCTAA
Source organism: Poromitra crassiceps (assembly GCF_964638095.1). Classification (NCBI taxonomy): domain Eukaryota; kingdom Metazoa; phylum Chordata; class Actinopteri; order Beryciformes; family Melamphaidae; genus Poromitra; species Poromitra crassiceps. The sequence continues at coordinate 110,549,068 of NC_139624.1, forward strand.
AACGGTCTGGTAAGTTGAGAAAATGACATAACTTTACTGTAATGTAGCCTTAGTTTAAAACCAGAAAAGTACAACTATTTCAGCCATCTCACGATATACAAAATCTAAGATGAATCATTAATATCTAGTCTCATATCACAATATCATGTATTGCTCAGCCCTACACCTTCCTTAAATCAGAGTATCTGTGACCAAAACAAAAAAAGCATCACATTTTGAGTCTGCAGGAGTGAAAAAGCTTTGACTGCACTAAATCACAGCGATGAGGACTTCTCACTCACCCTATGGCTTGCTTCCATACGTGTGTGTTTGTATGTGTGTGCATGGGCGTGTGTATGCAAAACGATCATGTGCTGGGTCGGCTAGGCTGCGAGGCCGGACATTTCATTAGCGTAAGCAGCTTTTGATTTATCTTGCTCCGCTCAGCATTCAGAAGAGCAGCCAAGCAGAGACTCACAGCCCCTCTAGATTGACTTTACAATCAAAGTCCTCAGTGCCATCAGCTCACTATGCCTTGCACATATTGAGGACTCGGGAGACAGGCCGGGATGGGTCAGATGGGGTAAAGGATTGTGCAATCATGTCTGAAATGACAAAACTGATTATTTGGAAGACAGACGATTATACCACTTGATGATTTGAGGAACATAATTATTTTAAATGCACTTCTTCCTTATATCAACATGTTTACTCATATCAATATGTTGTATATGATGAGTATTTTCAAATACAGTGGGTGTTAAAGGAGAATTCTCTTTTTTTTTACAACCTGGACCTTATTTCCAGCTGTAATTATGATTTCTAACTCACCCTGATAAGTTATGTTTGATATCCATGCACTAAACAATAATATGCTTTGAGCTGCGACCTCGAAACGAGGAATATGGGGCATGTGTAATGTGTGTATTTACGTCCTGTAAATAGCTCGTTTTCTGACATGCAACGGCTCATATCCTTATTAGTAGGGGTGCACTGATCGATCGGCAAGCAATCTGTATCGGCCGATTTTGACCTCAAATATGCGATCGGCTGATTGCCGATATTTTTTTATATAAAAAAAAGAAAGAAAAAAAGCCCCATCACTAATCAGGCTTTCCAACAATATAAAATACAATGCCAATTGGTATTATTAAAAGGGAGAAATAATCGACCTAAAATAACGTTTCCAAACTTTCTTTGAGGAGTTTAATCGGTGATCGGTCAATGATCGGTTGGGCAGATATTTCCCATAGGCGATCGGCAATCGGTGGCAAAAAACGTGATCGGTGCACCCCTACTTATTAAGCTTGAATTATGCTCACCCTGCCGTGAAGGGCGCGTGGGTGGAGCGCGGGCCGGGCGCGTCAAATGACGTAAATTTGTTGGGCGTGGTTATTCGCTAGCTCCGCCAGGCGCTCGCCTTGTGCATGATTTTTTTTCTAACAGCGCGAGCAGCGCACGGCTTCTCTCCAAACATGGCCGCTTTCAAGCCACTGAGCCTTGAACACTGAGCTGTGTTTGCCACATTTCTTGACCCATGTGGTAGGCTATAAACTTTGATTTGCAACTGTTCGTTTTTAGTCATTTCACCAAGTAAATGTGTTGTGTTGAGAGCATTATTGAGAGAGATTAAAAGCAGCACAGAGTAGGCAATCAGGGCTGAGAAGTAAAACGGCTATTCAGTAAAAACAAGTTTGGTGATTCCTTTATGTGCTGATGTGGGGTCGTTGAGAGTGAAAGCCCACTCAGTACTGCACATAATAGCGTTTCATTGCGACTTTTCCACGGGCTGTTCTCACTATTACCATTGTACAATATATGCTGATCACTTTCTGAGTATAATGGCATCAACCCCAGCGCGGGGTCTGCACGGAGACTCGCGGGGCCCCACCCCCAACGAGCTTGGTCGAGTATAATTCAGCCTTTAGGGATGCATGATATGGATTTTTAGAGCCGATACAATAACCGATAAATATATGCTTCTCCTGGCCGATAACCGATACGATAAACCGATAATTATTTCACATTTTTGTATTAAAAAAATAAGTTCTTAACCTGTATTTTATGCACACCTGGGGTAAAAAAAAGAAAGGGCAGATGACGTAGTGAGCAAAGATGGACGATTTAATATTCCATAGCTCTGACCTAAGCAAATCTGACATCACTATTGTGAACACAAACAACACTTCTGATATAATATGATTGTTTTAGTAAAGTGTATCACTCAATAGTCAATACAAAAAATAATGGCTTTTATAGAACCGAAAGCCTAGCTGCTTAGTCTGCAGATAAAACACAAAAGGCATAGCAATTTAGACTCTTATTGGCATGACCTTACTGGCAACATATGAGCTGTCTGAATTTTGCATTGGGGCCAGTTCTATAGTGAGGCATGGAAAGCCTCACTATAAGCCATCATATGTGTCGTTTCACTTTTGACTGAAAAATGATGCCTCTAGATCAGCGATACTCAACTTGCTTTGCCCGGGGGCCACTTTCGTGAAATGATAGAAGGCCAGGGGCCAGTTAATAAACAAACAATATACATTTTTCTCAAATTTTCTGTAGTGGATTGTAGGTTTTTGGGGTGTCAGCCGGAGTTTAGTCTGACAATGTTGTGCACACCGGATAGTTAGTTAGGTTAAGTTAGTTAGGTTAAGTAGCCTACATACATAAGTGCCTGGGTAGCAAGCAGACGGCGGTATTTGACAATTTAGCAGCTAAATCATAGATTATTGAAAGATATTCCATATTCCAGACTGACATGAACATTTGGACACTTATTCAGAGTGCATGTTGCGTTCAGGTGCTCTGTAAAAAAAAAAAAAAAAAAAAAATGCAATTCCATAGCGGGCCGCTGTATCACTGCTCTAGATTAAAGAAAAGACACTATGTGATGTTGACTTTTATGTAAATGTGCGCATTCGTTTTCCTTAGTAGATCATGACTGCCCCGCAGCTAGCTACGTTAGCTTCACATTACCTTGCATGTAACATTAGCTAGTTGGTTTTGGAGACACAAACCCTGGACGTTTCATTTTGAGTAATGCATGAGGTTCTCTATGGTTTACGCCAGCTCTGGGAGTATGAAGTGCTTTAAATGCGGGGATTTTGGTCACAACAAGCTTGTGGACTGCTGCCTGCTGAACTACTAGGTAGCCACAACCAGCTAGCTAACGTTAGCCACCACAACAGCTAACGTTAACGCCAAACAAATCCGCTGCCTCCTCCCCACGTTTGGTTTAGCGTAACGCCAGGACGTTATTTCTATACGCTATATACACGCTATTTACAGGACATAAATACATGCATTAAACATGCCCCGTATTCCTTGTTTCCAGGTCGCAGCTCAAACTAGCATATTATCGTTTTAGTGCATGGATATCAAACAGAACTTATCAGGGTGAGTTAAAAAATCACAATTAAAGTTGGAAATGAGGTTCAGGGTGTAAAAAAAAAAAAAAAATCCTTTAAATTTTTTATTTAATGTTTAGCCTACACATTGTCGATTTGGCAACAACGCTGCCCTAGCAGCAGCATTATTCTGCACTGCCAAACACAAACACAAAAGCACACTGATTTTGTAGACTGATGCCAGCATGATGTTGAGCAAAGAAAGGATGCGTCCACTTAACTCGGCATGTGCGAGTGAGTTGCAGAATGTTGCGAAAGAGCGTATCAGGATTCAGAGACAGACACAGTGCATGGCTGCTCCATGTAATATAAACATTTCTGAAGAAACCGCCTTAAATAGTGACTTTACATTACTTAAAATAAGGACAACAAATCAATATGCTTCTCAAAGCCAGGGGGAGGAATCTTTGGTATCAGGATGAATGGTAAAAAAAAACTCTGCCCAGAAAACAGAACTGCCAATGCATTCACTATTCTTTGATCTTTTTCCAGGGAAAGTTGACTGAGCATGCATGCTTTTTCAGCAATGTCTAGCCTAGCTTCACTGTCACTCTAACATCGCGTCACCAGGCTCTTCTCAGGGAAAAAGAGCCTGGTCTCCGTTTACAGGGAGTTTGTCACTCGGCCTGTTTCCGGCCTAGACAGGAAACAAGCAGTGGAAACAGAAGAAGAAAATCAAACTGCAAAACAAAAGATGGACGTTCCGAAACGAAGTTTTTGAACAAGTTCTTGTAGAAACATCGCGGATTCACAATATCACATATTTTAAGCCAATACAGAAGCTTTTCTTTATGAGGCTCTAGCTAACGTAACCTCGCCGCATCAAGAAAGCGGCAACAAAGACGTTTTTTGGTGCACTTGTTTCCGCCGGTTTCCTTCGTTTACGCCCCAATGCCAAAAGCAGTGTAAAGCATGCCCAGACTACTGTCACTCAATTACACACATCACACTGTGGAAACGTCAATTTACCCTTGTTGTGAGTGTTGCCATTCCTGAACCATGTAGATGTTCAAAAGCTTTCTGCTAACCTGTGGTTTCCTCTGGGCATAAGCCTTGGATAAGCATGTAAAAGTGGATGGATCAGTTTGCAGCCATTTTATCATAGCATACAATCAAAGTTATCACCACCCTACAGCTATATGGTCACCAACTTACCCTCAACCCAAATGGCCTGCCTACATAAAGCACATACAGATCCACCCACTCATGCCATTGATTCTGAGAGGACAAAACATGTCTCTACATGTACAAACTTCATCACTCAAGATTCAACACTAGAGGAAAGTGTAGCTCCTACAGACAAAGGCGACTTCAAAACTCAACAGACATAATCAGAACCTGATCTAGGACTGTATCGAGGGTTATTATTTTTTACAAAATAAAGGTTATAGGACTATGTCAACAGCTTGTAAACATTAGTTATTAATTCACAGAGTAGAAACCAGTTCACAGTCAGATGGTCACACTCTATGGTTCATTTCTACTTAAAACATGTGTACTATAAGAAATCAACCTGTATGTCTTCTGTTGCTATTGACATGTAACGCTACTTACTTCCAATTCCAGGTATGAATTTACTAAGTAATGTTGTGACTGTCACTCAATCGTGTCTCTGTATGAGAAGATGGAGGTGAAAACTGGCTAAGAAAAAGATAGATCTTTAGTTGCCAACCATGGCAAGATAAAATATCAGATCTAACAGATTCAAATCACTATCGTTCACTGCAAACCGGCAACGTTAACATTAGAAGGCCGATTTGCTAGACAACTGCTTGCTTGATTGTTGTAACGTCAACTTATCCGGGGGTTATAATTGTCGCTGAAACATAAAATCAACTGTCAAAGATTCGTTCGGATTAGATACTGTTGGTCAACGAATGGAGTTAAACATTGCCACGCAATTTTATGCTAACAGTAGCTTGTTAGGCTAGGTTAGCCGAGTTAGGTTAGCTTGGCTAGTTAACGTTACCGTTCGATGAACTAGCAGCTTAGCAACTAAGCAGCTTTTCCAACCGCCGTTCCCTTTTCATCTAGCATGGTGGTAAATATATAACGTTATTTACGTTAGCTAAGCCAAAAGGTATCTTGAGCTAGCTAACGTAACGTTAATGTTAGTCGCTATGCTAGGAGAAAACAATTGGGGAAAAAGCAGCTGACCGTGTTGGTGGTGCAAAATGGCAGCCTAGCTACTCAAGCTACTCAATAATGAGTCAGGAAAACATCTCGCTAACCCCATTAGCATTAACGTTAGCTAGCTAGCTAGCTAGTCGTTAGCTAGATGATTACAAGGAAAAGGCGCCACTGGCCCATGTTCTCGAGACTGAGCTGTGTTCTTACCATTATGTTAAGGCCGTGGATGTCGCAGTGTATCGTTATCTATATAAATATTACTGCCAGAAAAGCCGTCTTTCGTCTGGATGTAACGTTAGCACTGCTCGCTGCTAACTGCGACTGTGGAGCTCTCTCTGCTTCGCACAAAGATCAACTCAGCAGCCACCAAATCACGCTGCATTCAAGTGCTGTCGGAAATACTGAAGGTACGACCCATGTGCACAAGAACACAACCCGATATGTGTTATGTTTGGGGAGATAAAAGGCGGAGAGCATGGACCCCTTGTCAAAATGTGATGTGAAATGTGAGGCATTTCATTATAATAATGTGGTATTGTGTTGGTCAAAAGACTACCGTTGCTACATACATGGTTAGCTGACGTAAAACGGAGGAGCTTAGGAGGACCACCTGAATGCCGCATCGTTGTATGACTACAGTCATGGCTACCCACTTGACTACAAATATTGCAGTACCTCACACATGCGCATTTTTTGACCGTTTCAGTCACGTAGTATGAAATCTTATTATTTTTGATCATGCCTAATAGAGAAGCTCTTTAGCTTCGTGTGTGTGTGTGTGTGTGTGTGTGTGTGTGTGTGTGTGTGTGTGTGTGTGTGTGTGTGTGTGTGTGTGTGTGTGTGTGTGTGTGTGTGTGTGTGTGTGTGTGTGTGTGTGTGTGTGTGTGTGTGTGTGTGCGTGTGTGTGTGATAATAATAATATAATTTTCTATAATAATCCTAAAGGGACATGTGCCTGTGATAATGGTTTTACAATGCCCTTATGGTCCTTCGTGCTGTTTTTTTATGTCCAATGTTATCAATATTATATTATATTATATTATATTATAATATAATATAATATAATATAATATAATATAATATAATATAATATAATATAATATAATATAATATAATATAATATAAAGCCAACGGGTGTATATAAAGCAAATGGGTGTGTATTGTGCCGGTTATCCACAGTCCCTGAAACAGGCACAACCTGACCTCTATTGGTGGATGAGAGAATAACAGATCTTTTCCAATGAAAGTAGGCTAGCTTTTTCGACAAAGGAGTCACTCTAACAGTACTGCTTACATAATACAAATACAAATGTAGTGACTTACTTTTGTATAAGTTTTTAAACTAAAAAAGCTTTGAATAAATTAAATGAATAAAAATATGTTTAAAATTAGGTGGTATGTGTACTTCTGGTCATACCTTTCAAAATAAAAGCTATATGCTATGCTATGAAGTCTGGTAAGGCGAAATTAATTGTATTTTCGTTTATTTAATGACCTGATTTAATGATCACCTTTAACATTTTACCCTTTAAACCCCTGGCTGGCAATTAATTAAACCTTATGTGAAAATCTATATTATATTATATAATCTGCCACCAAAAAATTATAATTTCTGTATTTTGACTATACATTTCTTGACTATTTTCTAAATGGAGTGATGTATTATTATTGATGACTGAGAAAATATGATTTTGTAGCCTAAATATGATAAAACATTAGATATGTCATCAGATGTGTGTAGCTATACTATCAATGGTAGCCATTCAACTTAGAGTCTAATCAACTTTTTTCATATCAGGGAGCCATAGACCCCCATGTTGTATGTTTACTGTCAGATATGATTTTGTCCAGAATCCCAAATGAACCAATTCATCAGTTTTCTGGGGACCCCCTGGAACCTCAAGGATCGCTGGTGGTCCCCAGACCCCACGTTGAGAAACACTGGCCTAGAGCACACATACGTCCTAAAATTTTGGAAAATGTTTGGAGCATTTAGGTCCTAAATGCTCATGTGTTTGATTGTTGTGTTTTGCAGATATAGTTTCCAGATCATTTTCAGATCATTTTTATTTTAATGATCCCCACCATTTCATTCATAAAACCTAGGCTAGAAGTTAGATTTTGACTCATTTAAGGCAGTGGTTTTCAAAGTTTTTCACATCAAGGACCCTAACACTGTGTCAAATGCTTCTATGTTGTGTAATTTCTGTAATGTTTTGTATGAAGCAACTGTGTACTGTGCCCATGACATTTCTCCTGGGGGACAATAAAGTTGAACCTAACCTAACCTAACCTCACCTAACCTAACAGGTCCCCATCTGATAAGATTTTGGTTTGGGATGTTTTATTTCAGAAAGTGTATGAAACCCATGACTAAAATAGGCATGCATTCTGTCATTGTATTACTTATGGATGTATTACAGTGAAAATAAATTATTCCCCTTTTTGCTGGGGACCCCCACCCACCAAGGACCCCTGGGGGTCCCTGGACCCTACTTTGAGAACCATGGATTTAAGGTGTGGCATGTGATGGTGTTCATGTGACTCCAGCGACAGGTAGCCTAGCTCTTGCTGAAGAAAACAGCCTTGACCAACCAAACTGTTTGCAGGTGAAAATATACTGGTCTTAGCTTGTCTATCAGCATCAGTGTTGTCATTTACCACAATAATTAGTATCAGACTGTCTCTGCCCATGTTAATGTTATAGTAAGATGAGCACAATCAAGCTCGAGACCATCAACCAGTTTTATGGTCGAGGCTGGATTTTCAACAATGTCAGTGCACATAGATCTGAATGCAATATAATGCTAACCTATTTTTCTAGCCTAGCTAACCCTTTTTGTTGTACATCCCAATTCATTATATTATTTTTTATTTTCAAACTTTTATTTATTTATTGTGTGTGTGTGTGTGTGTGTGTGTGTGTGTGTGTGTGTGTGTGTGTGTGTGTGTGTGTGTGTGTGTGTGTGTGTGTGTGTGTGTGTGTGTGTGTGTGTGTGTGTGTGTGTGTGTGTGTGTTTATTGATTGATTGATTCATTTATTTATTTTCTTTCATGCAGAGCAGCTCGGCAGAAATAATTTAATTTGGCTGAGTAAAGAGCTGATATCTGCCTCAGAAAAAGTTGTATCCAACCGCAGCCAATCTAACAATTTTACGAATGATTTTGAAAGCAAAGCAAGACCAATTTCCGGTTTGTCCTGTCTGTGTGCAGATAGCTTGACGCATCTGCAGATACACTAAATGTAACCTCGCGTCACCAGGCTCTTCTCAGCGAGAAAGAGCCTGGCTCCCGCCCACAATTGATTTTGTCACCCTACTGGGTCCGGCCTAGAGCCCGCCCTAGACCGGATGGCAGCGTTTCTAGCTCGTCAACTTTCACGTTAACTTGACAATTTGACCCAAGTATCAGAATCCTCTTTCACCGTTTTGACCGGTGTGTCAGGCGGTGGTGGCGGAGATGCCATATTGCATGAACGTTTTGTTTTATGTAACGCTAGCTTTGTTTTGATCAGACTCTAGTTTAGGTAACATCACCGCGTCAAGCTAACGGCAACAAAGACGTTGTTAGGCGCATTGCCATCCGGTGTTAATTCTGGGTCCGGGGTTTACGCCCCCATGACAAAAAGCGGGGTGGAAGGTGCCCAGACTACACTAAATGACAGTAGCCGCATGGCATTATTTCGAAACCCACATAGGTTATGCCAAAACCACGCCCTGTGCCCGCCTACGTAGCAGTCAAGCGCCGGGATTGGCCAGGATCGTCTTTTGTCTTATTTTGACAGCTCGAATCTCCCACACCACAAACACTGCACAGCACGCAGCAGCCCAGCGATTTCATGAACCAACTGAATTGCTCTTGAGAGCGGACATTGAAATGAATTATGGTCACATACCTTCCTTAGTGTATTAAACGCTAATGAAAATGTAATACAAGCTTTTAACACATTTGCCACACCACAAACACTGCGCCCAGCCCAGCGATTTTATTAACCAAATTGCTCTTGATAGCGCACAATTGAAAATAAATTACTGTATTAACGCTAATGAAAACATAACATAAGCTTTTAACACACAATCGATTTTTTAACATATTTATTTCAAAACATCATTGTAAAATTCAGGGCTTTAGCCAAAGCTTCAATAACAGCTCAGCTGACAGTCTAACTTGCAAATTAAAAATATAAAAAATATAAAATTTAAAATACAATGGGCTACATACAGCACATAGGCCTAGCTTCTTCTTTTTTTGGCACAGCTATTCATTCCCCCCAGTCCAGCCGTTTGTTCCAGGCCAGTGAAGTCCCAACAATCTACAAAAACATACAATAATATAAAATCATAGATAAAAAGTTGAATCATACACAATCATAAAACCAAAAGTAAAGGGTTAGCCTTTCCAATGGCCAAGCAGCATCTGTTATTCTGGCCTCATAATAAGCACTGAGGCAGGTGGTCAAAAAGTCAAATAACCGCGGTACATTGTATGCTTTGGTCTCGCCGAGAAGAGCCTGGTGACGCGCTTTGGTGCGATGTAGGATTTTGTTCTTCAATATCCTCATTGCAGCCTCGCTGTAGTTGTTGGTGTTGCGCAACATGAGCATGGGCGCCTGGCCAATCCCGGCGCTTGACTGCTGCGTAGGCGGGCACAGGGCGTGGTTTTGGCGTAACCTATGTGGGTTTCGAAATAACGCCTATGCCTGCGATGTGCACAGTAGGCTACAGCCTGACGACTGTTGGCCAGTGTCCGTCCACTGATCCGATACTGGCGTCTGGCATACGTGCAACACTGCAGTCACACATGACCAGACCTATAAGAGCTTATTAATTCGCTATAAGCCTATATATTGGTTATTATAGCCTATGTTTTTGACAGTCCATGCACAGGAGACATCAATAAATACATTTGAGTAGGATGCTTATAATGGCCTCCCATAGGTCAGGAGATTACAAAATACCATATTTGGTCCCAACTCAAGGCCTAGCTTACTGCAGATACAGTAAAGATAATGGAATTATTATTCATTATTATTATTGTTGTTTGTGTGTGTGTGTGTGTGTGTGTGTGTGTGTGTGTGTGTGTGTGTGTGTGTGTGTGTGTGTGTGTGTGTGTGTGTGTGTGTGTGTGTGTGTGTGTGTGTGTGTGTGTGTGTGTGTGTGTGTGTGTGTGTGTGTGTGTGTGTGTGTGTGTGTGTGAGCTATAGTGTCTGGTCCTCCTGTGCTGTGAGTGGTGCTGTCTCGCCTCTGTCTGCTCTGTGTAAACCGCCTCCCAAAGCATTTCTCCAGGCAGCGGACTAACCAGGCCCTCGCAGCCGCTGCACGGTGGCCTCAAGCCGGGTTGATTCCCAACTCGGACCGGGCAAATAGCCTACGTTGGTGCTGCAACAGGGGGACGCTGTAACGTTATCCATTGGCGGGGTTCATTTCTGGGACTATTCTGCAAAAGAAAACCTGGATATCCCGAAACTGCGACACACACAGAGCTCCTGCACATCACCAACATGCTTGACTGCATTGCAACTTTGTATTAATTGCAGCATGGAAATGATTGTCTGTCTGAGACGGTGACGTGACGTGCACTTCTTCACTTCAACCTCTGCGCTGTCAGACTAGGAAGTGAGGTTTACGCACGCCCCGTTTCAGCTGTCGGAGCCAAAAACCCGTTGATCAGACTTTTACAAACATGCAAACGCTGTTAGACGTGCGATACAGCAGAGAATAAGCTGCAGAACCAGGCTGATTTCTGGAGGTAGGTGACCAGAGAATACAACCCTCTCCTGTGTGTTAAAGTGTTATTATCGTGAGACTTGTGCACTGTGAAGGCCTGTCTCCATCTTTATTTTTTTTATAGTCACAGGCCTAATTGGCCTGCGATCATGCATGTGACTCTAAAGAATACAGGCTACATAACATAGCCTGTAGGTTGCTGTACTGCATGCAAGCTGCCTGCGGGCCAGATGTCAGCATCTGCCCGCTCGGTGTGCGTGGAGTTGAGTGGCACCTGCTTGCGTGGTGATGGTGCGTGGATTAGCAGTCGGACCAGCGGGCTCTGGAGCCCAGGGGTGGGCACACATTTTCCAAATATGCAGGAGCATGTGAACACCCATGAGGCCATGAACCCACGTTTTAATAACATTTGGCTCCCATATGGGAATGTTTATGTTTTCGCTGTAGCTATAGCCCAGTGAGTCTCAACCCTTTTCATATCAAGGACCCCAAGTTAGTACACATTAGGGCCAGGACCCCCATTGCCCATTTGTCTCTTGGACCCATATCTGAGAATAATTATTGTCAGTTATGATTTTGTACAGAATTCTATGACTGTGTTGTAGGCAAAGAGATCAGTGAAATGATCAAAAGTCATTCTTCTATAGCCTATTGTGCATCTGTTAACTATATTGTAAATTATAGAGGCTCATGGTGAAGTTTAATAATTCATCAATTTGCTGGGGACCCCACCTCCTCAAGGACCCCTTGTGGTCCCCGAACCCCACGTTGAGAACCACTATATTCTCTCGCATTCTTCTACTAATAATTCTCTCTAATTGGGATCATATCTAGTGAATTATGTTTGTAGTGAAGTTAAAATCCTCATTTTGCCGGGGGACCCCCCTGGAACCTGCTACTTTTTCCTTTTGAAGGTCTTTGTAACTTCGGTTTTGAAAAATACTCATATGAATAGTTTATTATTGTTTTTGTTGTTGTTGTTGTTGTTGTTGTTGTTGTTGTTTTTATTATTATGATTTTATTAGGTATGTACTGATATGATAGAGCTAAATTGACTAATTTATTAGTTGCCAAATATATTGTATTGCCAACTATTTTGATAATCGATTGATTGGTTTAAGCGGGGGGATCCAAATTGTCTGATTCCAGCTACTTAAATGTGTACTCCTTTATGACAGTAAACTGAATATTTTTGGGTTGTGGACAAAACAAGACATTTGAGGGCGTCATCTTGGGCTTTATAGACCAAACAACTTATCGATTAATCGAGAAAATAACAAACAGATTAATTGACAATGAAAATAATTTACAGTCCTAATTGATGATCAAAAATGCATTAATTCAATACGATTCAATATCCTATCTTACAGTCATTACTCTTTCCATCAACTTGAATTAAACTGAACTTGAACTTGAATTAAATTTGTGTTTTTCAAGTGTAATCTATCTCACTCGCTTTCACTCTCTGTCTACCTATCTGTCTGTATGTCTATCTGTTTGTCCACTTCTCTCCTGCAGTGTGCTAAAGTGCCTAAGTATGGACAGAGAGCTGGTTGGGCAGAGCCAATCGGAGCACGGCGAGCCCACCAATGGCCCCACCCCCTCTGACTCCGCCGCCACCCCCACCCCTCCCCCCCGTCTTACCCCCAACCCCACGCTGCTGGACCCCCCTGCGGCACCCCCGCTGACCCCCAACTCCGCCTCGCCGCCACCCCCCCTCACCCCCGCCCCCTCTCTCTCTGCCTTGCATGGCCCCAGAGTGGCCCTCCGCACATACTCCCGCCCCATCCTGCCGTCACCCACCTCCAAAACGCCAAACGCCTCTCCCACCACGCAAACCCTGAGCTCTGTCTCTTGCTCCTCCCCCGCGGTAACCAGCCCCGCCTCCTCGCTCCCCCTCTCTTCTTCTTCATCTGTAACGCACGGCAACACCAGCACGTCAGTCAGGACCTCCACCACCCTGACCAATGGGAGCACCAGGCCCGTCTCCACGACGACTTCCACGCCAATCACGCCCTTTCACACGCCGGCCAGTCCAACTGTCAGACAGGTGACTGACACACACACGCACGCACACGCACATGCACACACACACACACACACACACACACACACACACAGAGCTAAAAGACCCATTGCATAAGATATGTTTTTCCCCATATACCCTACCAACCTTATTCCCACAGTGGCCATTTTGAAACTATCGGTACATCACACTCGAGGTGGGAAACAACCTGACAAACTTTATAATTTCACAGATTCCTCACCGAAAAGCAAATTAGGAACAAATGGAAAAATCCAGAGGGATAAGTTCAAATTTTAAAACAATTTGGCCAACTAGCTACCAGAATCTAGACTACAGACTAGGTAGTTACCTACTAGCTAGCTACCTAGGGTACAGTCAAGTAGCCATTCTAGTTGTAGACACTCAGGGGTGGCCAAACTTTTTTGGTTGTGGGCCACATACAGAAAAATATAAGGAGTCGCGGGCCAAACAATATTAAGCGTGGCAGTTTTCGCGGCAAAAACAATTGGACCAGAAAACCCTTGTGCCATCAAACATTTAATTTCTACCTAAATAAATGTATGACACATAGTTTATTGATGTGCTCACCTATTACAATGGGTATTTCTGTATGTTTTCAAAAAGAAAAATCCTGTGCCAACAGGTTAAGACAGATAATTTAACATAACATTAGTATTAAACATTCATTCAGTATTAAAAATGTTTAAAAATAAATAGACCAGGTCAGGGTACTCAAGTATAACCCATTTTCAATGGTTTTAAATTGAAAAAACGAAATGGGGAGAATCAGTTTTTTTGTTTTTGTTTTTCCGTTTCTTTTTCTTTATTTTTTTCCGTTTCCGTTTTTTTGTTTTTGTTTTCCGTTTTAAACTTTAAAACGGAAAAACGTTTTTAGCAACCAAAAAAAAAAGCTAAATTCATGGCGGGCCACTTAAAAACGGGCAGCGGGCCGCAGTTGGCCCGCGGGCCATAGATTGGCCACCCCTGCACTAGCTAATTTGATAACTGTTATAGGTCTATCTTAGGTGTTATAGGTGTTATATGTCTCTTATTGTTGAAGTAGTGCTAGTTTTATACACAGCAGTTTCCCAGCCCGTGTGAGGACATTTCAAAATGGTGTTTTTCTCATTTGTGTGGATAACAGGCCAAACATAAAGTGGCTACAATGGAGTTTGATGTAAGAGCAAGGGCTTCTTTCTAGAGCTGCGATTTTTGCACTGAGACGTTCAACAATCACACAGGGAGAAATCCATCGTAGAAGAGGAGAGAGAGCAGTTTGTCAACCCACAGGAGCAGGAGAGAGAGCAGAACGCAATACAGCCAAAGAACATGTTGCGCTTTGAGTAAGGGGGCCTGGCCTCAATCATTGACCCGCCCCAATGGTCACAAATGAGCTGATTAGCTAACAAGGCTGTATTTATATGCCCTTACAGCCTCCTTTGAAAGGCATTCTGGGAAATGTAGTAAATCACTAACTGAAGCAGAAGAAGACGATGCAGGTTGAGGGAAAGTGTGTTCACCAAAGAGTAAATTCACACTTGAATTCAATTGTATCTTTAACCTGTTAAATCACTATCTATCTGATAGTGAGTTAACACAATGGTGATGAGCGTATAGCCTGGATTATACTTGACGCTTTGGCCGGCCGCACGGAAATGAGAGACACGGAATCCTGACGAGGAAACGTGTGGAGCTTTTATACTCTGTGCGGTTTCTGCTCGCGGAATTGAGCGTGTCTTGAAAACTCCACTTTGTCCGCCCAGCCGCGTCCGCGTAGTTACAAAATTCGGGGTGCGCACGGCCAGGCGAAAACTGTCCGCACGGAGCCTTGCGGAGGGGCGTGTCTGCTGATTTGACGTCACTTTTCCGCGCGGACACTCGCGTTCCTCGCTGATGCGGAAAGCATAATGAGCCCTTATGGCCCATTGATGGAAGCATTTGCATTTTCAGTATTTTAGCATTTCTGAACTTGAGCGGAGTTAACACAATAGACTCACTCTACAGGTTACTGTAGGTTCCCGACAACTCTTGTGTGAAGACAAGCTACTTTTTTCCGGTCTCTGCTAGCATTACGGGTGGTTACTGTGGCCTGAAAAAACGGACTAATGTCATTTGTATCTCACCTGCCATTACCACGCATCGCAACAGGTGCCAACCAAGAGAACAAAACTGAAATCTCAATTGGATTATAACTTTATTTAAGACCACCACGTTTTGAGAACATATCATTATTGTGCTTGCTGAAAGCGAGGCACAATCTATAAAGTCCGCCAAACTTTTTATATATGTATATATATATATACACATATATATTTAGTTATTTATTTAGTTATTTATTTATTATTATTATATCTGCCACAAAAGTTTGGCTGCCACATTTTTCACACCACATAGACACATGGCAGACCTCAAAACGTGCGCTCATTGATGACAGGGGTGCTATGACTTTGCGTCAAGCGGTCTGGGCGCTATTTGTGATTAAGCGCACGTTTTTGGGGGGTTTCGAGAAATCTTCTAGCTATATCTCAGAAATGATATGACCAGAGCTACCAAACTTGGTAGGGAGGTTCACAGAGGGGTCTTTTAGTGGTCGTTCACACCATACTCCGAAGCAATGCTCAACCTAAGCTGAACCCACTAGTTTCATTTAGGTGTCCTTGTTAACAGTCAAGGCCGTTGACACCACCCACACGCGTGTCACGCTGAAGCCACGCTCACGCCTTGCTCAAGCGATCGTTCAGGATTCAGTCCTATTTTCCAAGCGTGACGCGTGAAGCTTGAAGCTGCCAGGCATGAAGTCAATGGGAGTTGTGGGTGGGTTCAAGGGTTCAAGGTACGCCGAGTAGGCACTGAGAGGAAAAGAGAAGGCTTCTTGTGTGAACGGTTAGGCGTCAGCTCAGCTTGAGCCTGCCTCAAGCTTCAGCTCTGCTTATGTTAGGCATCCTGTGTGAACAAAGGCTTAGTATCCAGGAAAAAATTACACCAATTGACCTGATGGTGGAATGGCGCTATAACAGCCCTCTTTACGTTTTGGGTGTGATTTGTATTTATTTGCCTACCTAGGACAAAAGATTAATCGCGTTCTGGCAACACAGTAGTCTCCCATAGCCAGACCTACTGTATCTCCACACTTCGTTTTAGCGCTGTGCCAGCAAAATTACTTGGATTAGTAAGTTACTGTAATATACTTACTGTTTTGGACATTGTAATCCCTTACATTACTAGTTACTGGGGAAAGTAATACAATTACAGTAATGTGTTACTTTACTTTACTGCCCAACACTGGTGGTGTAAAGATAAACAGTGGAGGAGTGGAAATGCCTGCTTGTCCAACAGATAAGACATATTAATGTAGGACAGTTTGAAAAATCTGTTTACAGCAGCTTATATAGGCTACTGTAGATCTCTCTATCATTGAGACACAGACCTTCCTGACCCAACCATGTACAGTAGTAACACCCAGGAGGTTTGTCTCTCTCTCTCCACTCGCTCCATGCTGCTGGCTGGGTCAAACATGTAGTAACACCCAGGAGGTTTCTCTCTCTCTCTCCATGCTGCTGGCTGGGTCAAACATGTAGTAACACCCAGGAGGTTTCTCTCTCTCTCTCCATGCTGCTGGCTGGGTCAAACATGTAGTAACACCCAGGAGGTTTGTCTCTCTCTCTCCACTCGCTCCATGCTGCTGGCTGGGTCAAACATGTAGTAACACCCAGGAGGTTTGTCTCTCTCTCTCCACTCGCTCCATGCTGCTGGCTGGGTCAAACATGTAGTAACACCCAGGAGGTTTCTCTCTCTCTCTCCACTCGCTCCATGCTGCTGGCTGGGTCAAACATGTAGTAACACCCAGGAGGTTTCTCTCTCTCTCTCCATGCTGCTGGCTGTCAATGTGTCTGTTTGGGGTTGTCACTTCCTCTCTGTTTGTTTTCTTTCATCTGTGCATGTTTCACATCCTTGGCCTTGGTTTGATACCTCATCGGCTTGCTTACCGTGTGAAGAATTGCTTTGTTGAACTTTGAGCAGCTCCAACCTCTCATCACACACACGCATGTGCGCGTGTGCACACACACACGCACGCGCGCGCACACACACACACACACACACACACACACACACACACACACACACACACACACACACACACACACACACACACACACACACACACACACACCACATTTTGGATGGGGGAGAGGCAGACCCTAAACATCTGAAGAAGAAACTGATAGTTATATGAGGATGTCCTTTCAGGGGAAATAAGTGATTTGGTGCACTGAAAATAGCCTAGATTGTCCTTCATATTGGCGGCTGTTTGCCTTGTCATATTTATTTTCTTTTACAGAAAATATGATGTCCAATGTCCAGGTCGATTTATTGTGTTTCTTGTCAAAATTAATATAAAACTTTACTAGAGACTTAAGTGTGTCTGTCACACTCAATGGTGAGTTTACATTGAGTTCATAATGTTTTATGGTAGGCCTACTAGAGGCAGAGATATTGGATGTACAGTGGCTACTGTGTACTTTGTTGGTCTATTATTTATTAGAAAAATGGTAATGAGCGACACCTTTGTGACACCACAAAGTCCCGATTCATCTGAAATAAAACGTACATTTAAAGCGTGTGCATGCATGTGTGCGAGTGTGTGTGTGTGTGTGTGTGTGTGTGTGTGTTGGGTCACCTGTATTGGAATTGTAGGCCTGTGCAGTGTTTGTGAAGACTTTAACAAGCGTTCTTTCTTTGCTGAAGCGTCCAACTGTCCTACTAATAGTCTACTATTATGAAGTTTGCTCATCAGACGCTGCTGTGGTCTAGGTATGGGCATTGTGCAATTTGATCTGACTAGATATGGGCACTGTGCAATTTTTGGACAACTAGTATTTTAGTATTTTAGTTACCGTTCAACTGTGTCTTAGTACTGTATGGGGGTCTGAGCGTCACTCAGATGCTGCTGTGGTCTAGATATGGGCATTGTGCAATTTTGACAACTAGTATTTTAGTATTTTAATTACCGTTCAATTGTATCTTAGTATTGTGGTAACTTTTAAATCTTTCTTTTAATCTTTGAATTGGCTCTTACTTCTTAATCTTTAACTTGAAACCTGCCTATCATGTTACTGTCTTGTACTGTCTGCATTGTTCTGTATTGTCATGTTTGTTGGTTTTTGTGCTATGTCATGTCTCATTTTGTCTTTGGCCTGCGAGCTGCTATACTGGATACCTGAATTTCCTCACGGATTAATAAAGTACTTACGGTACCTACCTACCTACCTATGAGGGTGCTGAGTAGATACTGACAGAATTTTAATTTTTGTGTCAACTACTCCTTTTACTAAAATTTGCAATATCATAATCGAAACTTACTTAATAAAAAGTAAGTTCATGCATTCAAAAGTTTACTTCAGTAAAAGTATAGAAGTATTATCAAAAGTTTGATAATATAGTTTATCAAAATACAGCTTCTTTCACGCCTGTTTTTACCATTGAGATACCGTAGTTTTTACACATGTGATCCCTCAGGTGTGAAGGGAAATTCCGGGAAATAGCCGTTATTGATTTACAGGCAATGTTCCTGTACGCATGTGTGAAAACGGCTATAGTCTAATACTGACAGAAAGGTACTTTGAACTAGGGCTGCACGATATTGGAAAAAACTGACATTGCAATATTTTTTTATTCTGCGATATATATTGCGATATGAAAAAAAACAGGAATTTTCACCAAAAGTCTTAAATAGGTCTATCAAGCCTTGCCTGTTTAAGAAGATGGCCTAGTGGGTAACGTGCACAGTTGACGTAGTAGGAAGTGAGTGTGTTTTTAGCCGCAGCCAGGGTGAGTTGCAGGATCCTAAGTGAGTAAAGGTACTATAGTTAGTAGGAAAAGAGCTTAGAACGTCACAGAGAGGGCATGCATTACTGTATGTTATGAGTTAATTTGCCTTACTTGACATTGCACGCTCTGCGATGTGACTATTGCACATGTGCACATTGCGATGACGATGCTGAAACGATATATTGTGCAGCCCTACTTTGAACCAACCTCTTTCTGGCAGTAAAAGGATTTCTTTTTTTTTTTAATGAAAATAAAAACCTAACTTTGTTTTTTTAAGAGGCTATCAATGTGGACACCAAAAGTCAGCTTGTCATCAAGCCATATTCCAAGATATTTATAAGAACTAACCCTCTCTAGTTGAGCGCTATCTAGTGTTAGAACCATACAGTCAATAGGAGATGAACGGGAATGTGTAAAAACCATAAACTTTGTCTTTTTTGCGTTTAAAACCAATTTTAAATTAACAAGAGACAACTGCAGTGAATTAAAGGCAGTCTGTAATGAGTCCATTGCCACTTTTAGAGATGGTGCCAGGGTGTAAATAATAGTGTTGTCCACGTAAAGGTGCACCTTTGCTGGATTTAAACCAACACCAAGATCATTAATAAAAATAGAAAATAAAATTGGAGCCAAAATGGATCCTTGAGGGACCCCTGTCTTTACTATTGAGGGAGCAGGGTTATAATTGTCTACAGACACACATTGAGTTCTCCCAGTCAAATAGTTTAGAAACCAATTCAGCACAGGGACACTAAAAGCAATCTGTTTGAGTCTTTGAAGGAGAAGACCATGATGCACTGAATCAAACGCTTTTGATAAATCAATAAAAAGTGCAGCACATGATTTTTTATCATCCAGAGCAGTAATAATATCATTTGTGACCGATATAGCTGCAGTTACAGTACTATGCCCTTGTCTAAAACCTGACTGAGTTTGACTTAAAATATTATTATCAGACGAAAAATGCTTTAGCTGTTCATTCACAAGGGATTCAAACACTTTAGCTGTAACAGACAGTCTAGAAATAGGGCGATAATTATCAAGAACAGAAGGATCTCCACCTTTTAATAAAGGAAGGACAAACGCTGACTTCCAAGAGCTGGGGATCACACCACTGCTTAGACTAAGTTTAAAAATGGAGGCAATGGGCCTTGCAATCAAATTGGCAGCTGTTTTTAAAAAATAGGGCTCAATTTGGTCAGGACCAGCAGATTTTTTACAATCAAGACTTGATAGAGCTTTGCACACCTGAGTGGGAGAAATTAAGAGAAAATTAAAACTATTTCGAGGGCAACTTAAAGTGGTGGCTACACTGCCTTTAGTATTTACAGGAAGACTTGAAACAGTGTCTAAGCCTGCATTGATAAAATGCCTATTAAAGGCATCTGCTATATTCTGTTTACCCTTAATTTCACTGTGGTTTACCTTTAAAAAGCTCAGGATCAAAGTAAAAGCTCAGTATCAAAGTAAAAGTCCTCAATCTGTTAGTGTTAAATTATTGAAGCATTAACCTTTCAAAAGTATTTTAATGTTGTTGATCTAACTGCTGTTGGGGAGTTTAAACTGTAACAATGCAACATATTTGATGAGGTTATCGTATGTTTTGATGTGAAACCTGATTCTGCAAAGTAACTAGTAACCCCAGCGGGCAAGTAAGTGGAGGAAAAGTAGATAGTCTCTCAGAATGGAAATACTCAAGTAAAGTGCCAGAACCTCAAAGAGTAAAACAAACAGACATATACTGTAATATAGTAAGAAGATGGAATAGATGGACAATAGATGGAACTTTACATAAAAGTGTGTTGAACCACATGAGACACCCGACAATACAAGTAATTAAATGAGAAACACAAGGAGGTACGGTGGTGCAGTGGTAAGCACTATCGCCTCACAGCTCGAAGGTCGTGGGTTCGATTCCCACCTGGGCCGATGTGAACACTGAAGGAATGCGTGCCCGTCCGCATGTCCTCGAGTGCCCACCACCCGGGTGGGGGTCGGCAAAATGGCCTTTCTGTGTGGAGTTTGCATGTTCTCCCCGTGCCTCCCGGGGGTCTCCTTCATATAGGAACCCCCTTCACAAAAACATGCAACATCCTGGTTGCTTATATGGTTCCTCCTCTGATCGTTAAGGGCGCCTGTTCAGAGGGAGGGGAACTGGTTGGAATAGCGTGAACCTCCCACGTGCTATGTCCTACCGGTGAAGCTTCCTCGGGCAGGTGAAAAGAAGCGGCTGACTTGACTGCCCATGTCTCGGAGGATGCATGGAATCAGTCTCGGCTCTCCCCAGATCGGCAGAGGATGGAGTAGCAACCAGGATTGAGTAATTCAAATGAGCACTAAACGGGGGATAAAAATGGGATAAAAAAATCGGGAAAAAAACATAAAAAAAAAAAAAAAAAAAAAGAATGGAAATACTCAAGTAAAGTGCCAGAACCTCAAAGAGTAAAACAAACAGACATATACTGTAATATAGTAAGAAGATGGAATAGATGGACAATAGATGGAACTTTACATAAAAGTGTGTTGAACCACATGAGACACCCGACAATACAAGTAATTAAATGAGAAACACAATTTAAAAAATAAAATAGCGATACGTAGTACACTACTGTTCAAAAGCTTGGAACCAGTGAGAAGAACTCCCCCCTCCCCCCATTTACCTGCCACCATCTCCCTCAGCACCTGCAGCTCCAACCAGACATCGTGTGTGTTGGCGGCATCCTTCTCCCCCTCCTGCCCCCCGCCGAGCACCCCGGCCTGGCCCCACAGCACACGTCATCCTCAGCTCTCTCAGGCTCTTGAGGCTCTGCCTTCTTAAATACCCGCTGCCGCTCCCTCCCTCCTGCCTGGCTTCACCCCCTCTCCTTCACCTGGCATCGCCCCCTGAGAACACAGCAACTGTCCTGTCCCACTGCTGTCAAGTCCAAACTCAAGTCAAGTTTCCCATTAAGCAGCTTCTGTTGAAGGCTGTCTCTTATCTTTCTTTAACCTTCCAAACAAGCTGCCAAAATAATTAACTCAATCATCAAGCTATCAACTATACAGAATGCAGGCCGCTCTATGTGTGTGTTTGTGTCAACCACTATTTCAGATGTGTGTGCAGTCACGCACTTTTGCTTAGCCGCATTCACTTCATCATTCCGCACTGACATCTGTCTCCGTTTCTGTGCCAGACAATTTTGCATATTTGAAACACAGTATTCAAAATGCTAAATTTGCATTGTTTGCTCTCTTTGGTTTCCACCCTCTAATGCTCTACACACACACATACACACACACACACACACACATACACACACACACACACTCGCTCTGTCAACATGTGGGTTTGCCTGCCTAAGAAATGTAACACAAGTTGTAGACATCCTAACCCTCTGCAGCTCTCTTCCCTCCCTGATGTGTTCTCCTCTCCTCCCCTCCTCCCCTCTCGTTGCAGGTGTCACAGCTGGCCCATCCTCTGGGCACACCTGGCCTCGTGCGAGCCAATCAGAGCCCCTCACCTATCAGGCAGAGGATATCCCCACAGACACTGCTCCTGGGGAAAAGTCTCAAAGGGTCTGCCCAAGACCAGGTGCTGCTTAGAGCTCAGATGGTAAATGAACATGGACGCACACATTCCTACATGACTAACATTACAGGTGGCCAAGAGCGACGCGAATAAACAGCATGAAATAGTGAGAAATTTGACTCGCCTGACTATTCACAGCAACAGATGTGTACATGTCATACATTTCTAAAAAAATCTACCTTGGTCCCGCCCCCCCCCCAAAAAAAAGATGCAATATCGCTCAGCAAACTTCGCTTTTGCTATGCATGGTTGCATTGACTCGATATAGTTTCGAAAAATACTATTGACGCAAGAATTATTCGCACAAAGAAAGAAAAAACACTCCTGGTGTGTGAGGACCTCAGACTTATGTGCTACATTCATGTTCTATAGGAAATATGGTGGATTTGAGATTCCTTCTGGAAAATACCATTCACAGCAGCTTTCAGGCAATAATACAACCAGGACCTCAGGATTTGGTGACAGACCCACCAAATCTCCAACTTACTGAATTCTGATTTCACCAAATGAGTTAGAATCTGAAGTGCAGGGACTGATATTTTCATTTAAAACAAACAAAATGAAAAATGTTTAGCATGTGAGTCGGTGTGTGATAACTACCGGTAGATTAACAGGCCACTACGCGGCCTTCAAATCTAGTTTGCTGGGACTCTTGGTATTGTGTTGTGTGTGTAAGGTATCTGTATCCAGATCAATATGCGCATGTCCAAATTGCATGAAATTCGGCACTGCACTCTATCAGGCCCCCGTAAGTGCACTCCCCAAGTTTGAAGTCGACCGGATGAACGGTTCTCGAGATAAACCACTTCATGTGTTGCTAGTAGGTGGCGCTATGCTGAGTCTTTGTATGGTGTCTGTGTGTGTTTGTGTGTGTGTGTGTGTGTGTGGGGGGGGGGGGGGGGCGTGGTATAGGACGAATCAGCATGAAATGCATGAAATGCAGAACCCTGCAGCAGTTAACTACGGTAGTATGAGTTGTGCCAAACAAATGTTAATATCTCATAAACTGTACATCACATCGCTTTTATTTTGACATTCTGAGTGAGAGTAGCTCAAGAGTTTGGTATATAATACAGTATGCATGTCATTGTAAAGTTGTGTGAACTGTCGCAGTTTTTAAAATGTAAACCACACAGCCGGGGCTAGAGTGAGCACTCAAGGCTGGCGCCGGGTGCCATTGCCGTTTTCCCCCAGTTTGTTTACCAAAATGCTGCTCGGCTGATCCCTCGTATTGGTCCGCCACGTTCGTGACACGATGTGACACAAATCGTGACTGACAGACAGACACCGCCACCCGCCCGCCGGTCCACCTAGGCAATTTTATTATAGGATAGTACTCATACCTGCTGGAAACTTGTGTTTGTGGCGTTTGGTTTGCTGTAAAACATAAACTACCACAAAACGTGTGTGTGTGTTGAGTGTCGAAAGGCTTTGAATAATTATCACCAAGAACAACCAAAGTCTGCAGAGAACGTTCACAGTGTTTGATGATTTTAAGCGGCTTCGAACGCACTAACAAGTGGGAGCTCTCAGTCGCTCACAAGAGACGTGAACACACAACACAACACTCTAGGATGATCATGTAAGAGAGAAGGGCTTGGAAAAGACACGTCAAATCCATAAAAAAAACGCTAAGGAGAGAGGTTTTGCAAATTTTTGCAAAAAAAAAACCACACACACACACACACACACACACACACACACCAAGGTTATTATAGTTTTTCAATTTTCATTCGTGTTTATTTTTATTTTGTTTTGAGTTTTCGTTTTCAATTCAGTTTAGTTTTAATTAGTTTTGTAAAGTGACAATCTCTAAGATTTCAGTTTTGTTCTCTTGGGTGACACCTATGGTGATGAGTGGAAATTGCAGTTGAGATCCAAACTGTTGCATAATTATGTGACATTAGTCAGTTTGTTCGGACCACCCGTAATGCTAGCAGAGACTGGAAAAAGGTATCTTGTTAACAGACATTTATTTACATTAAAACCTTTGAGATGATCACTTTGGGGTTGCTAGTTTAGTAAAAAAAAATTACTTTTAGTTTAGTGTTCTATTAGATTCAGGGGCAA
The DNA here is from genome assembly GCF_964638095.1 of Poromitra crassiceps. Classification (NCBI taxonomy): domain Eukaryota; kingdom Metazoa; phylum Chordata; class Actinopteri; order Beryciformes; family Melamphaidae; genus Poromitra; species Poromitra crassiceps. The sequence goes on from NC_139624.1 coordinate 110,573,809, forward strand.
GATTCAAAAAAGTCTAAAAGCCTTAAGGTATCGTGTAATAAAAACTCCACAAACATCACACCATTTAAAAATAATCACTTGGAACCGATGAACAACCATCCACAAAAGACAACTGTTACGGTGCCTCTCTCATATAAGCGGAAGATGTGTGTACCGTAATTGTAATATGTAATTCATAAATTACTGGCTGTCATGGAGGGCGATGAGTTGTATGTTAGCAGGGGAAGTGATATCATATCGAAGAGTATATATTTTGCCCCGGAGTTCACGCTCCTGTCAGGTGACCTGGAGGAAGAGGAGACAGGGTGCACTTTCCGTGCCCCGTCGTTTTTGCTTTCTGTTGTCTGTATATGTCCTGTCCCGTGCCTACATGAACATTGGTAGCGCATCGGCACTGGACACTATCGATTCCAACCGGCCTGGGATGGCAGAGAGCCACCGGCACATCACCTGGACCAGAGCACACCTGTGAGCAGGGTAGGCTGACAGCTTCTCACTCTCTCTCTCATGACAGCCTGCTTTATTATTCTCTGTTATCGGATCATACACCAGCTAACCCCTAGACACGAGAGAATACCAGCCTGAAGGTGAATATTGCCATTAGTTGGGTGCCGACCCGTAACACAACTATAAAAGATGTGTGTCAGTCAGTGTGTTTGTGTCATTAACCAGAAAAATTACATACATCTATCTATATATACGGTACATTTATGTACTCAGGTCTCACTTGAAAATTAGATCTTGATCTCAATGTGACTTACCTGATTAAATAAAGGTTATATCTAAAAGGGAGCATGTGGGCAATGTTTGTTCTCTGTTCTCTGTTTCAATTTTTCACAGATGATGTCATCAGTGATGTCATAATAAGTCACTGCTTATGTCATCAGTGATGTCATAAGACACTGATGATGTTGTCAGTGATGTCATAAGACTGATGGATGTAAACTTAAGGGGCACACACACACACCCGCGTGCATGTAAACTAGGGCAATAACATTTTGTGAGCAACACACACACCCGCGCGACACCCGCGCGCGCCAATAGCGCAGGCGAGGCCACGCAGCAGCCGAGCTTTGGGCGAGGGGAATCGAGCACGCCTAGTGAAATAAATTGACAGACGAAAAAACTAAAGACAAAAAGAAAAACTAAAGACATTTTCTCTATAATTTTAGTTTATCTGATAGTTTTGTAAACACAATACAGTTTCAGTTATAATTTTTTGTAAAGCCTCATTTTTATTTCAGTTAACGAAAATGTCTTTTCACACCTAGTTCACCTACACACTCTCTTTCAGTGGTAGAATATTGCTACACTCTGTGCTTGAATCCTGCTCTCCTGCATTTATCCTGCTCTATTCTCTCCTCTCTATCTGGTCTCTCTCTTTCCATCCCTCTCTCTCTCCCTCCCTCTCTCTTTCTCTCTCCCTCCCTCTCCCCCCTCTCTCTCTCTCCCTCCCTCTCTCTTTCTCTCTCCCTCCCTCTCCCCCCCCTCTCTCTCTCTCTCCCTCCCTCTCTCTTTCTCTCTCCCTCCCCCCCTCTCTCTGCAGCTGATTCTCACATCTGCTATGCGACCTGCCTCATCCTCCTCTACCTCTTCCTCCCCCTCCCCACCTTCCTCTCACCCCGCTTCCGCTCAGGTGAGCCGCTCAGCAAGTACCATTGCATGTGTGTGTGTGGGGGGGGGGGGGACACAAGTTGACTCCAAAATCAAAAATGCATCTTTTTCCTCTTACATGTAGTACTATTTATCCATCTGGGGGAGTGGTGGCCCAATGGTTAGAGAAGCGAGCTTGTAACCGGAAGGTTGTCTGTTCAATCCCCAGGACCGGCAGGATAAATCTGGGTGGGGAAAGTGAAAAGGCAGCGCTTGCCCCTCCCTCATTACCACCACTGAGGTGCCCTTGAGCAAGGCCCTTAACCCCAACTGCTCCAGTGGAGCTGATCAGTGGCCATCAGATCAGACTGTGGTTGTACTGGTCAGCTTCCAGGTATGAATGTGTGTGTGAATGTGAACAGGGCACTCCTGAAAAACAGAGCATTGCTCTCAGTGAGTGTATAAATAAAGGTAAAAAAAAAAAAAAAGATTCTAGATAATTTTGGTGTGAGTTGCCGGGTTTTGGAGATATCGGCCATAGAGATGTCTGCCTTCTCTCCAATACAATGGAACTGGATGGCACTCGGCTTGTGGTGTCTCTTTCTAGATAATCCACAGACCTTATTGTGAGCAGTTTCATGTAGGAACTATTTCATTCCGACCGAACTACACCTGCTGCATGTAGAAACTATTTTCTTTTGACCAAACTACACCCGCTAGTTGCTAGCTGCTAAGAAAATAGTTCCTACTGTACAGTGTACATGAAACTGCTCACAACAAGGTCTGTGTATTATCTTGAGTAACCGCGTCATGATTTCTGGAAAGAGACATTTGCTGTTGAATTCAAATGTGTTTTTGGTGCTTTGAGCACCACAAGCCGAGGGCCATCCAGTTCCATTGTATTGGAGAGATGGCAGCCATTTCTACGGCCAATATCTCCAAACCTCAGCAACTCAACACCAAAACAATCTATATGGATAAATAGCACTACAGGTAAGAGGAAAAATATATTTTTTGGATTTTGTCCAACGCAGGAAAGTGTAATAGTGAAAGTTTGTAGAGTTTGCCACTGTAACATTTCTCTTTTCTCTGCTCTCCAGCTGCAGACTCTCACCCTGAGGCCGCCGCCCCCCGGGACGCTCACCATCCCTCCCTCCCTCCGACTAAAAACCCCCTGTCCCACGGCCCCCCCTCCCCTGTTCCGCCCCCGCGCCCCGCTCTTCCCGCCCCTCAGGCCGCGGCCGCAGCCCGCACAGCCTGCCACAGAGACGCCCACTCGCCACCTCTCTGTCCCGCCGCCAAGTAGGTCCGCAGTGATCGCTAACCAGGGTTCCCATGGAATTTGAGGGCGGGAATCAAGGCCTTGAAAGCTTTTGAAAATATTATACATACATAGACATGGGTTATTGAAAGTGCTTTAATTTATATATTTTGTGCAAGAATAGAAATTGAAGTTACATTTTTTTTACTTAACGTGAGAAGCCTCTCTTGTTGTCTGTGAGCTTCTGTAAGTTCTCATAAAAATTCTCAGTCTTGTAACGGTAATTCCTGATCGGTGTCTCAAACTAGAACTATGGGTCCTTGAATTTGAGGGAATTGGGCTTGGAAAGTCCTTGAAATGTCCTTGAATCTGATGTTTAAGAAGGGGTGGGAATCCTGGCTAACTACTGTGTTTGCCTGTGCAACATGTTACATGACAGGAACAATTTATTTTCCTTGTTTATCTGGAAAAGTCAACAGAGCAAGCTTGCTGTCAAAGTCAAAATACCTGAAGATTCTGCCAATAATGCAAACATATAAATATTTATCGATTACCTGGAAAAATTGGTGTTGTCCCAATTATGTTATGGTTATGAAAAGCTACATGGATACAGAGACAAAACCCAAAGTACTGATAATGTGCTTTAACCAGCAAATATTTGGTATGTTTTATAGAGAAAAGTCTAAAACCATTAACCAATTACAAAAATTATAATCCATAAATGTGCTTTCTTTATCCAGGGACAGTCGACCGGTACAACCACAGTCTAACTACTGCTGGTCACAGAGCAGCTGGGGGTTCAGTGCCATGCTAAAGAATACCAGCAGTAGTTATTGAGTAGTTCACTTTCTCCACTTACATTTTTCCAGCTGCTCCTGGGATTTGAACCGGCAACTTTCCAGCTTTGAATGCTGTGTTTTTCTTTGTCACCTCTTCTCTCTTTCATTACATTGTTGTCCCTTTTCCCTTCCTTGCTCTCTCTCTCTTTCCTCTCTCCCTCTCTCTTCCTGCAGCACTCTATTCTCCGGTGCGAGCCGTCCCTCTCAGACCCAGACTCCACTCTCCAAACGGCCACAGAGCGCCGCTGAGACAGAGCTTGACCTTCCAGCCAATCGCTGCCGCCCCCGCCGGTCAGGCCCCTCCCATCAACAGGCACCTGGCTGCACTGAAGAGCTGCCCGCTACCCCAAACCACACTTGTGCCCAGCCAATCCCACCACGGCTCATTATCTATGCCCAACCCCGTGATTTCGCCTACTTCCCATTTTGAACGGTCGCCGTCGGCAGCGAGGCAACTGCAGATCATCGCCCTCTCCTCGGGCCGCCAGCCGCAGCCCGGCACGTTCGCCCACGCTTCGGTCCAATCGGCACCTCCCGTTGTGGAATCGCCTGAACTCGCCGGCCAATCGCAGAGAACGTCCAGCGGTGAAGACATGCTTGCTCCTGCTCTAAACTCGTCATTGCCAAAAATTACTTCTCCCCTGCCTTTGCCTCCTTCTCTCCTGTGTCCATCCTCCCCTCTCAGTCAAACCCACTCAATGGTCCAACAGGCGGAGAAGCAGAGCCGGGCGAGGGAGAGTGATGAGCTGAGAGAGAGAGTAATGAGGCAAGGGGCTGGGGAAGAGGCAAGTGTCGGGAAAGACTCAAGGTCGGAGAGAGACGACCAAAGAGAGCGAGAGAAGACGAGTGAGGAGAAGCAAAGGAGACTTGTGGCCGAGGAGGAAGCTGGGAAGGAGCAGAGAGTGGAAACGGTAAGAGAGGAGGAGCGGATGGAAGTGACCGAAGATGCCCAGAGGGAGAGAGAGAGGACAGAGGGAGGTGAGGAGGAGAAGAAAAAGGAGGTAGAGGAAAAAGAAGAGATTCCCATGGACCAGTCTGAGAACCTGACCACTCAGGTTTTCCAGAACCCAGAGCCGAACCCAAAGCTAGGAGCAGTTACAGTTCAAGACTCTGCCCCCGCAGAAACTAAACCACTTCTGGGTCTAATCCCTGTCTCAGACCCTGTCCAGATTCCAGTCCCAGAGGTTTCTGTCCAGAGTCAGAGGCTGCCGGAGCCTCACAGAGACATCCAGCCAATCAGCCAGGAGGATTTCTGTGAAAATATGTCGACTCAGTCCGACAACCAGTCAGGTACCCCTAATATACAACTGTAGTTATGAGTAGACTGGAATCGAGTAGAAAGAACACAATTGTTTGTAATGACTGTGGACAGTGGTAAAACACAGAAAGATACTAATAATATACACACAAAAAGAACAAAATTGTTTAGTTTTGTCATTTCCACAGTGATAAGACAAAGAAGCGAAGGACTTAATATTTTAACATCAATTCATTATCAAGTAATTAACTAATTATCACATTAATTTTGAGACATTGAGTATCATTACCATATCCACCTTATTTTTGAATGCCCCGCTGTATAAAAAGATTATGGGTGCAAGGTCCGGTCTAGAACGTGACTGATCTTCCACACTATAATAGCAACTGGTTGTTAACGTTACTAACAGAGGGTCTGCGGTACTGAGCGCATTTCCTCGTCAAACTGACGGTGAAAAAAGTTTGCTTGTCACAAAGAAATAACACTCGTTTGACAACTTATTTAAAGGAATGTAATTATGTTATCTATCACATCTGCTAACCTGTTGCTCTGAACAACTCGGGATATTTATCGCAGAGATGTTTGGCCAAGCTGGACGTGATTGGCTCCCTTCGCCTGCTGTTTTGAAACATTGTTTTTACGGGCGATGTTGTGTCCGTGTCAACGTAATGGTGGGAGGGGGCTGGGAGGATTATTACACCGGAAGAAGCGTCCATATTTCACGGGAGGCATCATGGCAGCGAGGAATAAGATGGATACAAACCAGACCATCAGTGCTCAGCCTGGCAGCCTCAGTCAGCCTCTTCTCTGCATCCTCCATTGTTTCTTCTCCTGGTGGATCTGGAGGGAAAGCTCCCCCTGGTGGATCTGGAGGGAAAGCTCCCCCTGGTGGATCTGGAGGGAAAGCTGCTGGATTGGGAAATAAATTGACAGTGATATAGAGATGTTTAAAAATGATACATGTAGCATCATTAATAAACCACAGTGATAAATTAGAGACCATCTTGCGATTGGATCACACCAGACTTAAAACAAATGTGGGCTGGCCTGGGGCGTAAGGTGTGTGTAGGGGGGGTGGGGCCCTCATTGGCCCTTGGCCCTCATTTTAATGTCAACTACACACCAAGTTTCATGACTGCATCTTGCACAGTTTTGGCGCTATTGCGGTCGCAAAATCTGTCCACAGACAGACATATAAACACCTGGCAAAGTACTCCAAACCGTTTCTGTGGTACTGTAGTTCTCGCTACAATCGGTGTCTCTAGGACCACATTTTGCCTTGATCACAGACAGACAGACAGACACACACACACACAAGGTGAAAACAATACCAGTCACATGATGTCGCGGCTGTAAAGTAGAGATCATCTTGCAACTTAAAACAAATGTGGGCCAGGGGCGTAAAGTGGGGGGCCTACTCTACTTCTGGCCCCCTTGCTCAGACCACACTCATCTTCGAACGCCTTCATTGTGACCTCAACTACACACTTGTAAAGTTTCTTGACAGCATCGTGCACAGTTGTGAGGCTATCATGTTGACAAAATGTGGACCTGGGGCGTAAAGTGGGGGTGCCCTACTTTCAGCCCCCTTACTAGGACCACACCCATCTTTGAACTCACTCAGCCTTCATTTTAATGTGAACTACACACCAGTAAAGTTTTGTGACGGCATCTTGCACAGTTGTGACACTATCGTGTTCACAAAATGTGTCCACAGACAGACAGACAGACAGACAGACAGACAGACAGACAGACAGACAGACGGACGGACGGACACCTGGCAAAGTACTTAACTGCTTTTGTGGTAGTTCCTGCTAGCTACAATAGGTGTCTCCAGGACCACATTTTGGCCATTACACACACACAAACACACACACAAACACACATACATACACACACACACACACACACACACACACACACACCACAGACCACATTTTGGGTGGGGGAGAGACAGACCATAAACATCTGAGGAATAAACTGATAGTTATATGAGGATGACCTTTCAGGGGAAATAAATGAACAAGTGATTGGGTGCACTGAAGATGCACCAAACTGAAGGTGAAAACAATACCAGCCCCGCTGTTGCAGCTGTTAAATATAGAGAAAGATGGTAAGATTGTGCAGGTGAGATGACAACCACAACTGAATTCATTCATTCATTCATAACCAATTATTCATCAAACATTGTCAAAATTGCATCTTTCAATTGACATCATTAATCAATCAATCAATCAATCAATCAATTAATTCATGTGTAAAGGCACAATGTACATTGATCAACATTCAAACATGTAAATATACCCCTGAGTTAGCCAAAAGGCTAGTTTTCATCGGGAGTCCTTTTGCCCAGTGTTGATAGGCATCAGAATCAGACTTGTAGCTGCATCAGTTTATGTTTTTGTTTATGTCATTGATTTCTTGTTTATGTCATTGATTTCTTGTTTATGTTAACACGTTCACTGCCATTGACGAGATATCTCGTCTTAAAAAATCCAACGGTTGACTGCCAATGACGAGATATCTCGTCTTAAAAAAAAAAAAAAAAAAAATTTGACGGTGGGACGTGGATCAACGCCCCCCACGTCTCCTATAAAAATATTGGAGCCACCGAACGTGTACAACCCATTCCACCGACCCACTAAGTGGCGACAGTGCTCTCCAGACTAGAAAAAGCCGAGCCAAAACTGCAGGGGAACGCGCGAGGAAACCATTCTCTCATACTGTAAAATGGATTGGCGAAAACGCTTTCGCTTTCGCGCATTATCGCGCTGGGAGCTGGCGGTGGGGGATTGCAAATTTGCATAATAGATTATGCGTGCAACACACTTTGAAACACCGGCCGAAAGCCCACAATCGCACGCAGCTTCATTCCAGCTGAGCTCACAACCGAAACGACTCATGCAGACTCGCCCAAAGAGCAGCCGCCAGCAGCCAGGCAGCACAGACAGGCAGAGCCTCGCTTGTGACAAACGCTGCAAAGCCACCAGAGACACACCCACGGAGGGAGGAGTTTGAAGGAGAGGGGGGTTTCCTGCTGCTATGGAGGAAATTACTGTTCAAAACTATTGTTTAGATGTCTGACGTCTTACGCCAAAAATAAATGGTTAAAGTGACTGTTCTATCGAATTTCACAAAAAGCCATTTATCTCAGAATAAATTTTCAGACGCTGAAACCATGCTGTATTCTACTGCTAATGCCTACATAACTACTAACTCTACAAACTAACTCTTTTAGACAGAGAAAGCACACATTCTATTAGTTCTTTTGAGATCATTTGTGTTCACAAAATCTTAGCAGAAAAGAATCCTCGGCTCTTGAAAGATGAGCCAGAATCCTCAAAAAAAAAACTTTGCAGAACCTACCTACAGTATAGACCAAATCAGCGGGATGTTTACATTTACTTCCGGGTACCCCTGGGTCCACACATTATAATGGCGGTGAACGGCACAAACTGACATGTTGAAGACAAAAACAGACAAAGAAGACAAAAATGGTTCGTCCATGTTGTGTTGTTGTTTAATATCATTCATAACAACACTTTCACTAACGTTAGTGGAGACCAGACTAGCTAATTTACCTGTTGGACCAGACCAGAGTAGACTTGAAGCTTATTGTTTATAAATTAAATTAACGTCGCATCAGTAGCTCTGTCTGTAACGTTAACGAGTCTGCAAAAAAACAGCGAGTTTGACAGACAAACAAACGTTATTAGCTAGCTAACACTACATAAAACAAACACAGAAGAAAGGCTAGATACGTCGGACAAGCATGTTTACCAACCGTTTAACCATTTAAATTGAAAGTAGTCGGCCGAAAACAACGAGAGGGTTTGACAGCATTTATTTGACAACACGCACATTTAAACCTGCCGCCTTCCCCAAGTGGTACCCGGAAGTAAATTTGTTTACATGGTGACGTCACGGTGATTTGGTCTATTGAAAAAACGGCTGGCAGTGAATGTGTTAACTTATTGATTTCTTGTTTATGTTATTGATTTCTTGTTTATGTTGTTGATTTCTTGTTTATGTTATTGATTTCTTGTTTATGTTGTTGATTTCTTGATTGTCCATATTTATCTTTTTTCTCTAACGCCACTTTTCTCTCTGCCTCTCCAGCTCTGTCCAGCCTCTCCTCTCAGTCCCCGCCCTCCTCGCCCTTCATCGTCCGCTCAGCAGAAAACCCACCCTCACTCTTCCTCGCTCAGCCCGCCCACCCGGCCGGCCTCAGCCTATCACAGCGCCAGCCCGAGAAAGACAACAAATCTGTCGACCGGCCAGAGCACCTGACCCAGACTGAGGCCGAACGCCTCGGCCAATCATTGGAAGAGGAGTCTGAGAGCTTCGGCCAATTGGACGGCGGGCCCTGGACGTCGAGGGCGTGGCCTGAGGGAAGACAGGTCCTGACTCACCTGGTGGAGGGCTTCGTCATCCAGGAGGGGCTGCAGCCATTCCCTGTACGGACACACACACGTGTGCGCACACACACACACACACACACACACACACACACGGACATGGACATGCACAGATAGACCCTAGGTGGTGCTCAAACACCTGCCCTTTTGGCCTCTGACTGATTAGTGCCCTTTTTGCAAGACACGTCCACGGCTGACATTAGCTACTGTGTTTCAGAGGCTGTAGCTATATTAGCTACTGTGTTTCAGAGGCTGTAGCTATATTAGCTACTGTGTTTCAGAGGCTGTAGCGGGCTGACATTAGCTACTGTGTTTCAGAGGCTGACATTAGCTACTGTGTTTCAGAGGCTGTAGCGGGCTCATTTTTAAAGCTAAAGTGAAGATACTGGTATCATATGAAACTAGAACAGAGGTTCCCAAAGTGTGTGCCGTGGCAATGTGGTGTGCTGTGACAATTACTGTCCAGGGGTGCAGCAGAATCTGCTCGTTTACCTCATATAATAATAATAATAATAGGAGATATATATATACTGTATACAGTATGTATATATATATATATATATTAGAGATGTAACGATATGAAAATTTCACATCACGATTATCGTGACCAAAATTATCGCGGTTATCGTATTATCACGGTTTGTTAAAATGTGCTGAAGATGTTCAAAAAGTACTAATACACTCACAGAAATAATGTCACCAAGTTTTATATTGAAAACTCAGACCCCAAAAGGATTGATACACTCACTGAAATCGTTTCTCCAAGGCTGCACGTTTGCATCTGGGAGCCGGTTGCCAAGTTTGGTTGATGATGGACAGTATTTACCATGTTTTTCAAAGCACAGTAACCATGGTAACCCGGTAATCACGGTACCACGGTTTTAATGATAGTGAAAATTTGAAACGGTACGGTTATCGTAAGGAATTTTATCACGGTTATCATTAAAACCGGTTATCGTTACATCCCTAATATATATATATATACTGTATATAATCGGTATGACATCACACAAAAAGTGTGATGACACGTGTAAACAACTCTAGTATAGAATTGCGATCAGAGTTGAGAACCAGACGATGGCTTCCGCCCCTGGGCTGAAATCTCTATTAATGGAGGACCCCTTCACGAAGGTGGCGTCACGTTGCTCAGGAGGGATGAGGAGCGGAGGAACATGAGACGAGGCGCAACAGCCAAGATTGTGGAGGTGTGATAAACACCAGAAACTTGAAAGAAGAAGAACAACCATGTCTAGAGTGAGACCATCCAACTGTGGAAGAAGAAGAATTGTTATCAGTGATGTCATAAAGCCTTCCCTGCTGAGGTTATAATTGGATGACTCTTGCTCATAGCCCAGCCAATAAAGCCTGAACCTTCGGCAACAACATAGAGCATCGACCAAGCCCAAGCCATCGAGTCCAATAACAGCGGGGCGTAGCCACGCAGGTATTGGACTCTGTGTCTTCTTTATAAGTAATTATGAGAGCGAGGGGTACCCTTTTTTTTCACTTGAGCACCTTCCCCCCAAAATGTCTGTGAATGTGACTGCACACACACACACACACACACACACACACACACACACACACACACACACACAAAGAACAAAGCTTGACTTCAAACTGTGTAGCAATCAAATCTGACAGGACAAATATTGCCATGTGTATTTGCGTGCAGGTGAACCGCTCATCCCTGCTGGTTGCAGAGCAGGTGGGCGGACCACAGGAAGTGAATGGGACCAATGGGAGTGAAACGCTGCCTGTGATGGACACGCTGGAGCGGACTGAGCATTGCACCGATTCAGACGAGGAGGAGGGAGGAGACACAGAAGACCCCGACACCAGTGAGAGCTACTTTCCACTTAAATTAGGCACATGACCAACCGGCTTGTATATATATATATATATAGCTATATCAGATTTCAAAAGTGTGTTTGATCACCACCAAGTCTTGAAAGGTTTGGGAATTGCGAGTGATATTTGAATAATAAGCTTCTCTTAGCAGACAGTCATATCATTATCAAGCCCATGAACCCCTATCTCTTGGCACTTTCTGAACCATTTTGAAAAGCATGGAAAAGTCAATAGGTGAGTGGGCGGGACCAAACAATACCCTAATTCCAGATGACATAATACTTCCATGGTACATACCAAGCGGTAACCTCCGAGGCTGAAAAATGAAGCCAATGTGGAAGTGCCAAAAACTGCAGTTCCTCGAATCCCCACTTAAGGCTGGCTCCAAAACTATACAAATTTAAAATAAAATATTGGGGGCAAAAAAGGCTGGCTCCAAAATATTTCCTATTTCCCATAGACCCCCATGTTAAAATGCAGCCTGGTACAAAATTAACGTTTTTGTTCTCTATCCTTTCATGACAACTGTACTTTATAACTCGCCCATTTATACCGTCTATGGCTGCAAAAAGAAGTCAGATGGTATAGTTGTTGTGTTGTGAAAATGTTCAAGACAAGGAATAAACGTCACATTCTTTCCTGTTTTCAACCCAATGTGAGTAAAATGACAAGTCTTTGTGAAGTCAACTCGCCTGTTTCCATGAAGTCGCTCCAGTACAGAGGCTGCTGATAGAAACACCTCTTTCTTTCTCTCCTTAACAAAACAGCCCAGCCCACACAAATCTAACGTTATCCGTCAGTCATTCGGTCAGTTTTCTGCAGGCTAGATGAATTCAACACACACGTTGTGGCGGGTCAGGATCTGTATTGTTAATGTTCTTTTTGTTTTTCAATAGTCTACTGTTTCAGTCGCCTGCCTCTGCGCTGTACCGCTGATATCACATGCAGAGCTCAGCTGTCCTTGCATTGCAGCGGTGCAGCCAAACAAACTTTCTTCGCTTATCATGTGAAGGCAGCTACAGCCTGCTGTTTGGCTGTGACATAGCCTAGTTGGGAGGCACCGCTCCCCCCCATCAGAAACATCAAGACAGCGGCACAGAGCTGTTTCACCGCCGATCATGTGTGGGGGGGCTTATCATTAATCATCCGCGCATGCGAGTACTTGATTACTCGTTCATAATAGAACGAGTAATCGAGAGTAAACAAGAGTATTTAAATGACTTAAAATGCCCATCCAGAATTATGACCTGATTAAACACTTTCCTAATGAGTTTATGGTCTCAATCACTAGTTTCAAGTCTTCAATACAGCATGATGTTCATTTAGTAAATCATGGTCCCATTTAGAGTCAAATAGATGATAAAGCTGACTATGCTTTGGGTCATCGTGATTGACAGGTCGCCTTTCAAAGGGAAGTCTACAAAGCAATGGGTGACGTCACGGTGGCTACGTCCATTTTTTTAGGTACATACCCAACAGCAGAATGTCATGTGGGTAAACAGAGTGAAGAATAGACAGAGACAATAAGAATGTATGGATGTATTAATCTCTCTCTCTCCTCTCTCTCTCTCTCTCTCTCTCTCTCTCTCCTCTCCCTCCCTCTCTCTCTGTCTCTCTCTCTTCCTCTTTCTCTACTTCTCTCTCTATCTCCCTCACTCTCCTCAGGGTCAGACCACAGGGACAGAGCAGTGCTGCACTGTCAGTTCTGTGGGAAGAGAGGCCACGCCCACAACTTCATGCGCTCCAAACACTTCTGCTCCACTGCCTGTGCACAAGGGTAGAGAACCGCTTTCATTGGCTGTGTGTGTGTGTGTGTGTGAGTTGAGTTGAGTTGAGTTGAGTGTCACTAAGGCAGGATGTGGTGTGCGGCCGGTGGGGATACTCACAGGTGTCAAACACAGATATGAGTGTGACAATCAAAGCATGTGAATGTGGAAATATCGCCTTTCCTGTTGTCTCTCTCTCTCTCTCTCTCTCTCCCTCTCTCTGTTTCCCTCTCTTCCCTTTCTCATGGTTTCTTCCTTGTTTTCTTCTCCTCCTCTGTCAGGACTAAGATCGGCCTAACGAAGCGTCTGCGGGCTCTGAGTGCCAGCAGCCGGTCGGAGAGGCCCAGACCGGTTCTGAACCGGGCAGAGTCCGTCCCTGGGAAACCCCTCTTACTGCGGCTGGTAGGGAGTTAGAATAATATCATTTTTTAACCACCCACAATCTAAAACTACAGAAGAGGATTAACAATTCATTTGAGTTCTGTGTTTGGGTCAGGATTGTTTATTGTTTATTGTTTATTGTTTATTATGGATCCCCATTAGTCTGACTACTCAGACTATTCTTCCTGGGGTCCCTGCAACATACAGAAAATACAAAACAATTACACTGCACATAACAAAACGGTGAACAATGTTCACATTAAAACCACAAGATTGTGTTAAAATAAAATAAAAATAAAAATAGATAAACTAAATAAAATTAGATAAACTAAATAATAAACATCAACAGTGTCATACAAGGGCATACTGCCCTAATAATGCACACATTCTAAGAATAAAGTCAGAATTCTGAAAATAAAATTACAATTCTGAGTTGTCAGAATTCTGAGAAAAAAGTCAGAAGACTTTTGAGGTTAAAATCAATTCTAAAATCAAGAATTCTGTGTTTAATGTCAGAATTTTGAAGAAAAAAAGGGAATAAGTCATCATTGATGATGTCACTGATGATATTACCGAAATTGGAATGTCTGGCGTCCATAGATTTTTGTGATGTCAAAGTGGGGTCACAAGCAAAAAAAGGTTGGCAACCCCTGATTTAAGGCCCAAAATCACCCCTCACAATGGGATAGTATGGGTAGATTATACAGTACCTTCTCTGAATCCTTACAACCCTATGAGTCTTCCAGTTTTTGATTGTGTCTGACTGTGATGTTCCTAGAAGTTGCATTGCTCAAATAAACACTATAGTTTTGGTGAAATTTGTGGGGAAATGAATGTCACTGACACTTTGAAGAGCCCAGACTCATAACTGGGCTTGAATGAAAACTAAGAAGCTACCCTTTAAAATGATATCAAACATATTATTTTCATAAAACCGAGAATAAGTAAGGATATGCATCAGTGCCTACAATCCAATTTATTGTAGGGAGTGGTTAACTTCATGAGCTGATAACTGTTACAAAGCTACTATTCAACAATGCTTATCGTACCAAAATACATTATACATTTAAAAAATAAGGGAGAGAGAAATAATTTGCCACCTTGAGTGGAACCAACAAGTGAAATTTTGGGCTTTGGCCCATGGACTAATAATACTAAAGATAACTCTAAAAACAGAGTTTACAAAGGGCTTTACAATAACCAAGAGAAACAACTCAAAAAAGAAAGACAGACCACAATTACAGAGAAAGAGACAGACAGTAATAGAAAAGCACAGGGCAAAAACGCAAGATTTAAAACAGGATAAAACAATTAAGGGAAAACGTTGCCACTTTTCAACCAGCTTTGTATCATTACAATGTGGGTATAATTTATATGCAGATGAACAATGTTTACCTTCTCACCATGTTTCCTGCACCGAGAGCTCCCCATTCATCTGTCAGCACAAACTCTGTCCCCGCCAGCTAGCAAGGCTTGTTAAGGCTCTCTGACTGTCCATGGATGCGCGCATACAAAAATGAGTAAATATAATCTGTAGCTTGAATAACAGCCATGCGAGCTGGCACAGCTTCAAGATCTGCTATCGTATATATATATATATATCAATATATATCGTATATATATCGTGTATATATATTTTTTTTCAATATTTTATTAAACATTTTTTATAGAACAATAAACGAACAAGAGAAACAAACAGGCTCAGACACAGGAAAAGAAAAAACATACATCATCGACATTTAGCATTACAACGTGGTGCTACCAGCCGCATAAGGTGCTTATGTGCTTGTAAGAGATGTTGTACGTGGGATTCTACGTAAGGGGTCCATGCGAAACCAGCCAGGCAAGCCATCCGTCACCCCTAACCTCAGTCATATAGTCCAGATAGTTGAGAACCTTTTAAGCGAGTTGGCTCTCAGGAACCTGAGTCTTTCCATCTGTATAACAGAGACCATGTCCATCAGCCACACCTGAAAAGAAGGTGAAGAGGAGGACTTCCATTCCTTCAGAATGAGTCTTTTGGTAACAGTTGTCCCCAGTGTCAGAGATTGTTGCACAGCTGTAGGGAAGTTCAGAGAGGACTCCGGGTAGCCGAAGATAGCGAGTTCTGCCTCCGGCTGCAGGGTTATTAGAGTAGTAGGCCTTAGAGTAGTCTCTCCCCAGACTCAAATATTACGTTGAATCGCTGCACTCCGCATACTACATAAATGAGTCTGTGCCACTTCACAGCCACTTCTGGGGTTTGAGGACGGGTCTAGGGGGGTTGAAACTGAATGAGTGACAGGTCGTAGCACCAATGAGAGAGCGGTTCGAAAAATGGGCTGGACCTCCCCTGTCGTCTGATCGCAAAGTCGTTACTGATTGGGGAAGACTGAATCCACCACTGGCCAATCACTGGCCAAGTGAACGGTTCACTTCCGACCCCAGCTGGTTGAGTAACGTAGTGTATCAGCGTAAGAACTCTCATGGGTCTGGCGTTGAGACTAGCCTTAGAGTACGAGTCAAATATTATGGCAGAAAATCCTGTTAGTGAAGGGCAGAACCAGAAGGCATGAGATAGTGTGCCCTCTGACACCTGTCGCACAGTGGTGAGACAGAAGGGAAGATCTTGTGTAATTTATGCTTGGAGTAGTGAAGACAGTGAGCGACTTTAAATTGGATCAGCTGGTGTCTGCTATTAACTGAGCAGAGTTGTACCATGGACAGACTCATTTCCCATATAATGTCAGATAAATCAATACCAAGTTCCCCCTGCCACGCTTCTCTAATCCTCTCAGTAGAGATAAGATGCTTGGAGTGAGGAGGGCTCAGCAATACATTGAAAAAAGCATACTCATTTGGGAACGCTTCAAAGGTATGAATCTTGGATCGAACATAATCTCTGGTTTGCAGGTATCTGAGCCAGTTCGTGCTGGACAAGTCAAACTTCCTCTTCAGTAGATCAAAAGATGCAAAATTACCATCTATGTATAGGTCTCTGATGGAAACCAGCCCCTTCTCACTCCAGGCATGGTAGTTTTTGTCTGACCATGGAGGCAAAAAAGAGTGATTGAAACAAATCGGTGTGTGGACAGAAACATCTGGTACACTCAAAACACTCCTAACTTGGTTTAGAATTCTGACAGAGTTTTTCATAACCAGACTTACATTTTTTAAAGTCCCAGGCCTCTCGAGCTTAGAAGATAACATGGCTGGCAGAGATGAGCTGGCAATAGAGCTGGCCTCCATTTTCAGCCACAGGGAGCCCTGAGAGTTAAATTGCCAGGAGTCCCTTTCCGCCAAAACATTAGAGTTTGGGTGTTTCAAGAGGGTCAAAAAAGTTGTTTAAATCAGATTGGGTGGCATCACACTCACACTGAGTAGAGTTCACTGTAAAACTCCCTAAAACGGTAATTTATCTCCTTGGGGTTAGTCACCAGGTCGCCACTCTTCGATTTGATTGAGAGGAATGACCTCGAGGCCTGAGCGCCCTTAAGCTGCTGCCCCTCTGGCTTATCTCAGTTTTGGAAGGAGAGTCTTTATTTGACCACCCAGGATGCAGTTATATTCATATTTTAGCCTCAATATCTTATTATAGTCTTCAGAGGATTTTGAGATCTGGTAAGGGAAGAGGGAGGTGACTATTGGAGATTGAAAATGCTATTCCCGCCCTTGAAGTCAAGGGTGGGAAGAACATTTTCAATCTCCAATAGTCACCTCCCTCTTTCTTTCTTGGCTACGGATTCATATGAGATTATATCCCCACGAATGACAACCCAGGGCTTAAAATTTGGCACAGGATTGCGAGATTCGCGCATCTTTTTGGAAATTCCTGCATATTTTCAATTTATAAAGGGGGATTAATCCCACAATGGTTTACGCGGACCGATCTATGTGTTTGTGCGGAACATTGCTTAATGCATTCGAACGACTGGCCGGACGAGTTACACGGCGGACCAAATTTCACTTCCGTTGCTGGCAAGTTGACAACAAACACAGCACGCTCGCTCTGTCCGCTCAGTCATCTCTCTCAACAATGCTAAAAGCCTCTACTGATTTGCAAGACTTTCCCAGAGGAAAGGAAAAGCCTGAGCTGGCGTTACGTTAAACCAAACCTGACGAGGAGGCAGCAGATTTGTTTAGCATTAATGTTAGCTGTGGCTGAGACTAGCTGTGGCTAGTGAACCACGTTAGGTTACTGGCCTTATCGGTCCAGACAGCGCAGCAGCGGTGTTCGCACAATCGGTGTAAGCACTCCCCAAACGGCTTGTTGAGGCAAACATCCACGCATTGAAAGCACTTCATACTCTCAACCCTGGCGTAATCCATATAAAAACCTCTCATGCTTTACCCGAAATAAAACATCCAGTCTACCCGCTAACGGTTAACATGGAGCTAACGTTCTATTGAAGTGAATGGAGTGGGTAGATAATTAGCTTTGGGCCGAATGGACTTGAGTTAGCTTAACTATAGGTGTTGGACAGGGCCATGATCTGTTTGGAGATCAATAATAAGGAAAACAAATGCGCGCATTTACATAAAAAAAACATCAGTCAACATCATAACATACAACATAATGTCTTTTATTTAATCTGGTGGAAGCAGATAACCCATTTCGTTGCAAGTAAGTCAAGTCAAGTCAAGTTTATTTGTATAGCACATTTCATACACAGAGGCAATTCAAAGTGCTTCACATAAAATGGTTGACAGGAAAATAAAAGAAAAGAAGAGAGTAAAATGGACATTTAAAAGCATCACAACATTAAGCACATAAAATGGTTGACAGGAAAATAAAAGATTTAAAAGCATCACAACAAAACTTAAAAAAAAAAAAAAAGAGTATAAAAAGTGCAATAAGCAACAGGCGCAGCAGTTGCAGAAAGAGCTCAAACTTATAGAGGACTCATTGGGTTTGCATAGTAGCTGTCAGCAGTTAAAAGCGACGGTAAACATAAAAGTCTTTAGTCTATTGTTAAAAGTAAGTAAGGTTGGGGCAGATCTGAGGTCTTCAGGCAATTTGTTCCAGCTAGCAGAAGCATAGTGGGTAAATGCAGCCTTCCCGTGATTTGATTTGATCCTAGGGATAGTTAATAAGCTGGACCCTGTTGACCTAAGAGTTCTAGACGGTTCGTAGCGTGGGAGCAATTCAGCTATGTATTTTGGGCCTAGGCCGTTAAGTGATTTATAGACTAATAACAGTATTTTAAAATCTATTCTCTGACACACTGGCAACCAGTGTAAGGACTTAAGAACTGGAGTGATATGATCAGCTTTCTTAGTCTTCGTTAGAACTCTAGCAGCAGCATTCTGAATAAGTTGAAGCTGCCTAAGTTCTTTTTTGGAGAGACCAGAAAAAAGGCTATTGCAGTAGTCTAACCTACTATAAATGAAGGCGTGAATTAGTTTTTCTAGATCCTGTCTGGACATGTATCCCCTAATTCTTGCTATATTTTTAAGATGATAAAAAGCAGATTTTCTAATTGACTTAATGTGGGAGTTAAAATTGAGATCGGAATCAATAATAACTCCAAGATTTTTGACTTGATCCTTAGGCTTCAGGGATAGAGACTCAAGGCGTACAGTGATTTTAAGCCTTTGGTCTTTGGGGCCAAACACGATCACCTCAGTTTTGTCTTTGTTTAGCTGTAGGAAATTCTGGCACATCCAGTTATTTATTTGATCAATGCACTGGCACAATGATTCTATGGGGGCATAGTCAGCTGAGGAAAGAGTTATATACAGCTGAGTGTCGTCTGCATAGTTATGATAGGCTACTTTGTTTTTTTGCATAATTAGGCCTAGAGGGAGCATATAAAGGTTGAAGAGAACGGGCCCCATAATGGATCCTTGAGGCACCCCACAAGTCATCCTAGTTAGGTCAGATGTGTAATTGCCAATGGAGACGAAGTACTTCCTGTCTTGAAGATAGGACTTGAACCACTGGAGGACCGTACCCGATAGCCCAACCCAGTTTTCCAGTCTGTCCAATAAAATTGAGTGGTCAATAGTGTCAAATGCAGCGCTAAGATCCAGTAGCACTAGAATCGAATTTTTGCCTGAGTCTGTGTTCATTCTGATGTCATTTATGACTTTAGTAAGCGCGGTTTCAGTGCTGTGATGGGGGCGAAAGCCTGATTGGAGTTTATCTAGGAGATCATTTGAGGTTAGGAATCTATTGAGTTGTAGGTAAACAACCTTTTCAATTATTTTGGCTATAAAGGGGAGATTAGATATTGGTCTGTAATTACTGATTACCGATGCATCAAGGCTACGCTTTTTTAGTAGGGGTTTAATAACTGCAGTTTTCAGGGACTCAGGAAAAGTGCCGGTCACAAGGGATCTATTAACTATTTGCAATAGGTCCGACGACAGACAGTTATAAACGCTTTTAAAAAAGCTTGTTGGAAGGGTATCGAGACAGCACGAAGATGATTTAAGGCCTTGCACAGTTTCCTCTAAGATGTCGTGGTCGATAACGCTGAACTGGGACAAATTTATAGAACTAGGGATCTGCGTGTAGGATGATGTCACAGCATTTCTTGGAGTGGAGCCACTAATAGCCTGCCTGATATTAATAATTTTATCCGTAAAAAAGGCAGCAAACTCATTACATTTGACAGTAGAGAGGAATTCAGGTGCTACACAGAGAGGCGGATTAGTCAGTCTATCAACTGTGGCAAATAGAGTGCGTGCATTGTTCACATTTTTGTTAATTATCTCGGAAAAGAACGATTGTCTCGACCTTTTCAGTTCAAGGTTGTAGGAGTGAAGACTTTCTTTGTAAATATCATAGTGAATGTGAAGATTAGTTTTCCGCCATTTACGCTCAGCTTTCCTGCAATCTTTCTTTTTGCATCTAACGGATGCAGAATTTCGCCAGGGTGCTTTAATTTTGCCAGACAGCAATTTTAACCTAACAGGCGCCACACTATCAATAGTATTCAGAATTGTTGAATTGAAGTTATCAAGAATCTCATTGACAGAAGCTGATGTGGGAGGAGATAAAGAAAATCTCTCCATAAACAGCGCGCTGGTGCCTGCATTAATGTCTCGTCTTTTAACGGTTTGTGACCTATTAATGATCTCAGGGGAGATTTCCATTTCGAAAAAGATGCAAAGATGGTCAGACAACGCAACATCAATAGTCGACACAGAAGAGGACTTGAAGCCCCTAGTAATAACTAAATCCAAGGTATGGCCTCGGTTGTGAGTAGGCCCTGAAACATGTTGAGACAGATCAAGTAACATGATAATAGAATAAGCAGGGATGCAAACTAGTCACCTTTAGGTAACAGTGAGTCACCTTTTTCATCCCAAAATAAGGCACTTAAGTGAATTATTTTGTGTCTGCCCTGGTATCTGTCACCTTTTTAACTCTCCATGACTTTGCATCCCTGAATAAGAGTCTAATTACTATGTCTTTTGTCATTGTGTCTTATCTGGAGACTAAGCAGCCATAGGCTTTCGGTTGTATTAAAGCCTTTATTTTTTGTATTGAGTGATACACTTTACTAAAACACTCATATCATATTATAATACGTTAAGTAAAGACAAAAATGTGAAATTATTATTGGTTATCGTCTCTGTTATCGGACGTATCTGTTATCGGACGGGAGAAGCAGATATTTACCGGTTATCGTATCGGCTGAAAAAATCCCCCCCAAAATCTATAAATCCCCCCTATCTGAAGAACATAAGGGGGAAATTCCCCCCCAGTTTGCAAAGTGAATTTTAAGCCCTGACAACCTTTAATGCTTCCCATAGTGTGGAGTCTGATACTTTACCATTATCATTGAATTCCATAAAATGTTTTAATTTGGTGGTAATTTTACTACCTTGTATATTAATGACATCACTGGTACGAGGTAGTAGAGCAGATCCTGAAACCGCGCCCTAGAGACACAGAGAGCATGAAAAAAAACCATTGTTTTTCACACTGAGCCGTTTAAAAAGCGGCAAAGTTCTATTTTAACAAAACAAATAAAACAACAACTGTAACTTTTTTGTCACGTGACTTATTGCAGACTCGTGACGTCTGGAGCGGTGGACGCCATGACAAGGAGGGCAAGGACGAGGAGGACGGGGAGGAGGAGGGAGGGGAGGATGAAGGAGGGCAGGAGGAGGACCCCGCGGTCGCCATGGCGACCAAGATGGAGCGGCGTGCAGCGCGGCGAGCACTGCGACGGTCGTCGGCCCCAGCCGTGACTTCGGCCACGCCCACCTCCACCTTCAAGCCTCGCCCCTCCCAGTGGAGCGTGGAGGAGGTGACGGCTTTCATTCAAACTCTGCCAGGTGAGCCTCAACACCAGACCCATGTTTTCTTTGCTTGTGTAACAATATTACAGTAGCCTTGTTTGGCTTATTTTTATGGGTGTAAGGTAACAGCAGTGTCGAGACTATAGCAGTGTATTGAGTGTGCACATAATGTGAGCCTTTTTACTAGATCATTTCGATGGCATTGATTATTGTTTCCCGTGCATTTCATGGTGTGTGTGTGTGTGTAGAGCGAGAGAGAGAGGAAGAGTACACAGGCAAAGAGCTTAGATTGCTAAGAAGTGAATGCTAATAGGTTGTTCCATTGCAACATCAGCGCACAGCAGAGCTATGCCTCCGCCATCTTGGCGCGAGGGAGACTACGGTAATTGCGACAGTAAAACGTCCCGCCTACACACACACACACACACACGCACACACACACACACATTCCAGGATGCTGTCTCAGCTTCTTTGCAGCCGCAGCTGTCACAGTAACAGGTTGATTAATGTGAGCGCTCAGCACATTATAATAGTCACCAGATGACGACAGCTTCTCTCTCACTCTTTCTCTTTCTCTCTCTCTCACTCTTACTCTCTCTCTCTCTTTTATCAAATTAAGTATTTCACAAAACTCTAAAACTCCTAAATTACCAACCACTGCATGAAGTACCTTTCCAACCACTGACTGTCAATCTGAGATAGATATATTATGTATGGCCCCTCCAGATGGGGCTGCAATTTATTTTCTTTTTTTTTGGGGGGGGGGGGGAGACACAGAATGATATATGGAATATCATACACACATTATGTTTGTGCTAAATGCATTTTTCCTGTGAAATTATGTTTAGTTCTTAGTCTTAGGGCTAATGTACACTGCCTCCGGAACGGTACGGCTCCAGTACGGCTGCGAATAGACCCACACTCATGTAATCTGTCAGACGTAGGCTATGTGGGATCCGACAAAAATAGAACCGATGCATAATTTTTCCGTACCGCATGTATCGCCTAATGCAGCCGTAACGTATCTGGTGTACATTGCCTATTACTGTAATATTTGTTGAAGTACTCCAAATTGACTTTTTAATTGCCACAATTCACGTTCCGCATTCATACGACAATGTTATTGTCATAACGATCCTCGTGCAGATGGATCAGCAGAAATGATTGAAAATGCTGTAGTAGGCTATGCATGCCAGGCCAGTAGGTGGCGGTGTAACTTTGCGACTCAACGCCACAGAATAACACCACGCACCCGCGTCAAAGAGCATGGAAGGAAAGAGACGACACTCCGGCCATTTTTGGAAACAGAATGCGCCTCACAGTGGTCAGCTGCGGTAGCGCGGGCCCCTATAATCAGCCTCTCTAAACAGTAACTCAACGGGAGAACACCCTAAATTTCGTGGATTCACATCTTTTCTGGGCGTACTGCAAATCTTGATTGAAGTGGTGTAGTGCAGGGATGTAAAACAACAACCATATTGTGGAAACTAAGCAAAATTTTTCGTTTTTTTCTTTTAGTTTTTTCAAGATAAATAGCTAATGAAAAGGACCCGAGGTTAAAAACACAGCAACGCACTTATGACGGAGTGGACGACAGCCGCATTTGCGCGACAACACAAACTGCAGGATTAACATATTTTCCGGGCGTATTGCAAATCTTGGTCTATTCTATTTACTTAGCCTATACTATTTACTTATTTATTCAATGGCAGGATCAAAGCAGAAACATATAAACGTTCATTCTGAATTTCATTTATTAAATAAATACAGCACTTTGAAATCATGGGTTCAGAGATTGACTCATTCAATTTACTGATTTATTTATTTCTAAAGAAAACACATTTATTGAGAAAGATCAGCTCCATGTGTGCTTATAGCCTACTGTATATAGATAAAGCTGCGTTAATTTGTCCCAATTTCCCCCCGTGGCACACCTCCCGTAAAAGGCAGCGTGTATTTGTAGGGAAATTGTCGAGTTTTAACAAACTGCTTTATAGTGTTTTTACCAGTTCTAATGACCGAGACCGGGTTTGGGAGAGGAGGAAAGCCTCAACTATAATTCGGCTGTCTGTAAAAAACTGACTGACAATGAAAACTGACAGAATCCAAATTTAACAAGAAGCTACTAACCTGTAAACAGTTTGCGCAAATGCGGCTGTCGTCCACTCCGTCAGAAGTGCGTTGCCGTGGTTTTAACCTCGGGTCCTTTGCATTTACTATTTATCTTGAAAAAACTAAAAGAAAAAAACGAAAAATTTTGCTTAGTTTCCACAATATGGTTGTTGTTTTACATCCCTGCACTACACCACTTCAATCAAGATTTGCAGTACGCCCAGAAAAGATGTGAATCCACGAAATTTAGAGTGTTCTCCCATTGAGTTACTGTTTAGAGAGGCTGATTATAGGGGCCCGCGCTACCGCAGCTGACCACTGCGAGCCTGTGCGAGGTTCTTTTGGCGCTGTCACGCTTCCAAAAATAAAAAATGGCGGAGGCTGCTGGGCGCTGATGTTGCAATGGGGCAATATGGAGCTGTCATTTCTTTCCATAAAAGTTTTTTGCCCGCGTACAAATGCAGGTGCGACGTGAGTACAAACAAACCCAAGAGTACCTGGCTGCAGAGAAGTGGGCGGACCTCCCGCCTCCGCAACTGACAGGAAGTCACGTGATCTCCGCAGCGGAAGTTCATCTTTTTCATCTTTATTGACATATACCTCACACCTCTGTAGCGGAAGTGACTGCCACTGACTGCAGTGCACATAGAGATCAAAATCTTCTTCTTCTTCTGTTTTGTTTTATGGCGGTTGGCATTGTAGGTAAAAAAAAAGGAGACATTAATGCGATCAACACGAACAAGAAGAACTTTCGCTGCGGAGGTCACATGACTTCCTGTCAGTTGCGGAGGCATGAGGTCCGCCTAGTAGTCTGCAGCCAGACCCTCCTCAACAAACATAGCGAAAGCACTCTCAAAAAAAGAGATTTTTTTTCTGGACGGAAAAGAGTGGAGTTGTAAACCATTTGAGAAGCGTTTATGGACCCATAGAAAGCCAAAGTGAAACATCATTTCTGCTTTCTCCCTGTACCAGCGCTGCGAAAAATATGAATGGCGGTGGACGGAGAATAAGGTTACTTTTTTGATCCCGTTTGAATTGTGCCACGGGGTGCCAACGCTAATTTTGTCCATTTAAAACATAACTTTGCATGTCAAGAAAGTCACAGTTTGTTGTCAAACTGAAACGTAGGGGTTAGTTTCGTATAAAAACTACATAGCTTGTGGAAGCTCGTGTCATGTCGCCGGTCTTCAGCTTTGCCGGTAGAGAAAGTGACGTCACTTAGGCGACAGTGTATGTAGTCTTTCTGATTTATAACTTCTAGTGCAACAGTTTGGCGACAAACTGCGACTTTCTTGACATGCAAAGTTACGTTTTAAATTGACAAAATTGGCGTTGGCACCCCGTGGCACAATTCAAACGGGATCAAAAAAGTAACCTTATTCTCCGTCCACCGCCATTCATATTTTTCGCAGCGCTGGTACAGGGAGAAAGCAGGAAGTGACGTTTCACTTTGGCTCTCTATTTCACAGCAACCGTTTTGAGGTGGTAAAAGCAGGAAATAAAGCAGGTGTAACCAATACCATTAATTATGGTTCCATTCCGTTTAGGTGTTCCAGTGCCAGGGCCCTCGTTAATGCTAATTGGTACACCTGCTTTACTTCCTGCTTCACCACCTCAAAAGATTGCTGTGAAATGAGCCTATATACACTCAGCAGAGTCTGCAGCACAAACACAGCTCGATGGGCCACCATTGTTGTTCTTCTATCCACATATGCCTATTTTTGGCGGAAATCGTAATAGCCATGTGTGACGTTGGGCCGGGTCGTCACAGTTTTCACATGAATTGCATATTGCCAGTTTACACGCCGTCAGTAAGGGGTGGCATTTTAAAAGGATTCCACTCTGGAATCCGGTTTCAAAAGTTTGTGTTTTCAGGAGTCAGGCCCCCAAAACGCTGTTGTCATGTGAACGAAAGGCCGAAACACAGTTTGCCATTTCATGCAGGGACCATTGTCGTGTAAACAGGACCTATGACATGACATTTTAGTAAAGTCACTTCAACTTCTTGTTGCAGGCTGCTAAGTTCAAACTACCAGGCTATTTTTATGGTAATTCGTGTCGTTCTTGAATTCTCTGTGGCCGGTGGATTGAATGTCCTGTCCTGAATTAAAGATGACTAGTGTGTTGTGTGTGTGTGCGTGCGTGCGTGCGTGCTTGTGTGCGTGTGTGCTTGTGCTTGTGCTTGTGCATGTGTGTGTGTGTTGTGCACAGGCTGCAGCGACGTGGCCGAGGCGTTCCGGCTGCAGGAGATCGACGGCCAGGCTCTGCTGCTGCTGAGCGAGGACCACCTGATGACCAGCATGAACATCAAGCTAGGCCCCGCCCTCAAGATCTGCGCTCACATCAACTCACTCAAGCACCAATGAGAGGGCAGACAGACAGAGAGAGAGAAAGAGAGAGAGAGAGAAAGTTTGGGGGTACTATTAGCGCATTCCTTTTGTATTGGGAACTAGGAATATCCCAGTTGAGTGACATCACACCCAAGTTGACCACGTTCCAGTAAAACAATCGGGAAACCAGCCACGGTTAGCTGTAGCCAGGCTAGCCATTGCTAACAACAATACCAGTTGATAACAAAGCCTTCTGCGGTATTTTGCGCAAACACATTAGCAACATGTCCACAGATAGAAGTTAGACAGCACTGTCTCTACAACTGATTTAATGAGACACAAATAAGACAGACATCCTGATAAACAGTATTCACTACAAAACAGAGGGAAATCCGCGCTTCAGCTGACGAACTGCGCCCAACCGGTGCTTCTCAGAAAAGGGGACTGAGTGAACACATGAGAAAGAAACAATCTGGAGCACACGGTCAAAGTTAAGGCAATTTAATAAGTGCAAGCAGACTAACGTTTCGACACACAAAGTGTCTTCTTCAGAGTCAAACAGACATGGTGTAGATGACTGGTTAAATACTCCCACCAGGATAAAACCAGTCTCTCATTGGTGGGGCATGGTTAGTGTCATCAAAACACACAGCCAATGAGAGGGTACCACATAGCCTCTACTCAGGAAGCAAAACAGGGTAATACAAGACTGAATGCATATGCAATGCATAGAAAAAAAACAAATGCATAGAAAATACTTGGAAATACTTACAAAATACAATCAATCAATCACAAATACAACACAGAATAATCACAGGAAGCAAGATAAACTGTTGTCTTCATTAAGTATTTACTACAACTTGCACTACTGTTGAAGGGCGGAGCTGCTATCTTGGATTTTGAGGTCGGAGCTGGTGAGGCTCCCCCATGATTGGGGTAGGTATCCGAGATCATGTGACATCACAGGGGCGTGTTCCTGACCTTTGAACTGGGAGATTCCTAGTTCCCAATACAAATGGAATGGGGCATACGATGGAGGAAAATTAGGCAATAAAAATCACGGCCAGGTGGTGAAGTAAGTGGTGTAGGTTTAGTACACTAGACTACGTACATAAGCAACGACCGGCTCAATACGCCACTGAGTTTAGCCTGAACCAGTTCTTTGCGTTTCGACAGCCAAAGTGGTTCTCGGCCAGGAAAACTGGTTCCAGAGTGGCACCACTTATTTGCTGGACTAGACTAAAGAACCACTTATGTCAGGGGCTGGGGGCGGTGCTTATGTCAGGGGCTGGGGGCGGGATTATCGCTTCTGCAGATAAAGCAAGCATGGCACACTCAGCCACGGTGAGGACATTTCATTACCGGTTAATAAACTTGTGACATCACCAGTGTTAGCGGACATTTGACAAGAAAAGATATTCGTCGGCTCGACATCGGTTTTCAGCAGCTCCTGTCTCCTTCACAAAGCTGAAGTTCCTAATTCGCGGAGCAGGTCGGTCTTTTCAAACTGCCCCCCCCCCCCCCCTGCCCCCCCGATTTTCAAGTCATTTTCTTTTTATGACAAACTGGGAATACCTTGTTACACTGCTACTGTGACTGGTTTATTGGTCACAAATACATTGTATTCAATCAAATACAATGCCAATGATAACAAGATATTCTCAGTTTGTAATAACAATAATAAATATAGCCGCAAGCGGCGATGGGCGGGGTTCAAGCCTTGCGCAGATGACAAAACTTCTGATTTTGACTAGGACATCCTCCTTGATATATCTGACAAGTTTCGCGATCATTGGACAAACAGGTGTGGAGTTGCAGCTTTTTTTGTGTTAAGCCATGCCCATTTCTGGCGTTTATGGCGCCCCCTTTTGGTTGAATTGCACATAATTTGACACGCATGGTCTGGGATGGTCTCCGAAGACGACCTGCAAGTTTCGTGAAGATTTGTTAACCGGTCATGAAGTTATGACAATAAAGCTGTGAGGCCACGCCCTCTCACAAATTTAACGATTAATATCTCCGAAACTATTGGCGATTTTGGTGGAAATCTGTCAAACGGTCTAGGAGGAGATGTCAAAAATGTGTTTTCCAAACTTTTCCAAATATCTCAAAAATGTTCCAGACGGACCTTGAGGGTCCTTGAGGCAAATTTGTAGAGCAGCTTCACCTGAACATGTCCAAGAAAAAGTTTGAAAATCGGACAAACGGCGTGGAAGTTATGGCCTTTAACGTAAAACCTTTAATTATAGCGCCACCTTCAGGCCGATTCGAAAAATCTTTTTTGAGCAGTAACCAGCCACGAATATCTGTCATTGTGCCAAATTTCAGGTCTCTACAATTTACCAACTCACAGGAATTTGCGTCGAGGCAGATGAACAACAACGAGAATAATAATAATAAACCGGCACAAAAACAATAGGGTTTCAGCCCCTTCAGGGCTTGAACCCCTAATAATAATATCGTAACGGCACAGGCGAGGCTGGTATCAAACCGGGTCTGTCATTTACAAGCGCAACACGGACCAACGTGCTCACTTTATCCAGTGACACCGAATCGCTACCAGTGGGCATGTTCTCAGGTTTTCCCATGAAGACGAGGAAGTAATCCTGAAAGCTGTAGTTCCACGAATGGCCACTTGAGGCAGGACTCGGAAGTCCCGTTGTTCCTGTTCACCCCCATGTTAAAATGCCCCACTTTGTAAGAGTGATTAAGCATCTTTACAGCCTGGACCGCACAGCACAGCCCCTGCGCTTCGATGTACTCTGCAGCCAATCATCCCATTCATGGCACCCTTCCGCTCCCTCACGCCCTCCCTCCATCCGCCGGTCCTGTGCCTCCGATGACCACGCAGCCATCCCATCCCACTTCTGACACCAATGTAATGGCACAGGCGAGGTTCGTATCGAACCCAGGTCTGTCATTTACAAGCGCAACACGTTAACCATCAGACCAAAGGGCAATCCCGTTGGCCATCGAGACCGGATCGCTACAATATGTTCAAAATGATCGACTCGTTCCCGGTCGCACATCACCATCCGCGAATCGACTGGATGAATGGAGATATCATCACACAGAGCAACGCATTACATTACATCACATACATTATGTTATTTTGCAGACGCTTTTATCCAAAGTTACTTACAATCATACATTTTGTCAACATTAGTGAAATCAACTGTGCATCACAGTCTTCATCAGCTAAGACTTTTAAAATGAATAAGTATCATTTGTTGAAAGTTGTTTTCAAAAGGATTTTTTCCATCCTCATATCTAAATAAATAATAGCATCCAAACTTGGTCTGATTGAAACTAGGCTATGACCCACACCCAGTCCCCCTGCTCACCACTCGCTACAGAGCGGGAAGCAGTGCCCTTCAGCCTAGAAAGCCATTGTGAAAAGCCGCTCTCTCTCTCCATTCGCTCTCGACCATCGAACCGCGCGCTCTGTCTGTCTCTCTCTCGCTCGCTTGTGGAGCCGGGGGGAGGGGCCTATGCTACAACCTCTCATGCTACTCCGGGGGAGGGGCATAGGCCATAATAGATGGACAGGCACACATGTTCCTTATAGAAGTGGCTGTACCGCTTAAAAGGACATGGAAAGGGACACTCAAGACAAAATGGAAGCTGACACCAAGAAGGACAGAACAAAGTCGTAAAAAGAGATTCACTTTAATTTATGAGATTATAAATCGAGGGTGGCCTTAGCGGATGGGAGCAGAGCGACGAAGAAGGTCCCAAGGTCTCACAATCTGCATACAAATAACACAAATTTTCACTTTCAAATTGCATGCAGTGCAGATGCCAATTGGCAATTTTGCGTGCCTGGGATAGGTGTCCAGCAACACGAGTGTAAAGCTAGTCAGAATGAGAACATTATTTTGTTTCCGGTCATAAATTTCACAATAAGAAACAACCAATTTGAAAACAGTTCTAACAGTTGTGTTTAGGCAAGTAAAACAAAAACAATTTGCTTAAGTTTAGGGTTTGGGTTATGATTTGGGTTAAGTTTGAATAACAACAATGTTAAATGCGACTTCTGGTTGAAATTTTTTGAACACAACCGGGATCGAACACTGCTGTCTGGTGTGAAAGACGAGGGTTTTGTTCCCACTGCACCCTACGCGGCGCTTATTTCAATGTACGGTAATGTATTTCAATGCTACTTCCTAGTTATAATGTAGGTCCCGAATCTTTGGCGTATTCACTGCATGCAATTTGAAAGTGTATGTCATGTTATTTGTATGTGGATTGAAGAGAATGGGTTGAGGGTCCAGAAGAGGTTTCACGCATTCTGGCCCTCTGTCTGTAGCAGGACATAGAGATTTTTTTGTACCTTTGTGTATATTTTACAATGCTGGAGAGTTGTAAATTTGAAACTATTTCATGAAGGATTTTAAACATTTAATATATAAATTTGTCTATTTAGTTTTTTTAGAACGTGACGTTGACGACAAATCTATCCAGTAGATGTAACATAACCAGTGTGTGTAAAAAAACAACAACGTAAAAAAGCATACCGTAAGTAGACTTTGTAAGTGATTAATCAAAGTTGAATGTTTTATATCACTATATTCTGGACACAAATATGTCTGTGGATAACAAAAAAGAATAAGTCACTATCAGGGTAGAGACTGATGTCTTTAATCGTCACATTTTTATGGTATCCTGCTCGAAATTATTTAATAAATGAATAATTAATCAACAGAATGTATTGATCTGTTTAGTTCACATACAACTGGGAGGTGGAAAGTAGTTGTTTTACACAAATTTCAGGGTAATGGTGGGGTCTTATGGCGACTATATATTATGAATATATATCTATATTCAAAAGACATGCAAGTTAAGGATGTTTGTTATCAGACACACCTGCCAATGGCCTTAATAAAGGTGCTGCACTGACTGCCCACTACTTTTAAGTCAGGGGTGCCCAACCTTTTTTGACCCAAGATCTACTTTTCAAGTAGCCAGCCTCCCGAGATCTACCAGTCCAGTTTCAACATCGCAAACGCACACACATCGTTTCCAGCCTGCAGTAACTAACCTCACAACACTTTCTCGTTGTCCCACAACCACTTGACATTAGGGCTGTGAATCCTCACTGGCCTCACGATTCGATTCGATTACGATTCAGAGGGCTACAATTCGATTTGATTACGATTATCGATGCATCTCAATGCATCTTAAATCGATGCATCACTTTTTTTCCCCAATACACAATTTATTTTTTCTCACTTTCTTTTTTCTCACTGTGTGGCTACTTTTAAAATAAAAGTGCATTTGGAATTGCATTGTATTATGATCCATAATTAAAATAAACAACTGCATGTACTTCCATTATATTTTATTTGATTATTATTATTATTATTATTATTTATTTAATTTTTTTTAATAATCGATTTTTGACACCCCTCGTCGATCGCGGTAGTTTATGATGGTTCAAATATAGGTAATGCCATCAAGTGTAACATAATATAGGCACATACAGCAAATGCCTTTGTGCACTAAGCCACTTGAACAACAAAATTCAAACTAATCTTCCCATTTATCTTGTTTCCTGGCAATACACTCTTGAGAATGATGTAGCCTGTTACAGTGAGACTGTACGACCTGTTTATTATTATTGTATTATTATTATTATTATTACTACTACTATTATTATTATTATTTATCTCTGTTTAATCTCTGTTTCTCTTTTGCTTCCAATCTGGGCACCCATCAGTAAAACAAAAAAAGTGTCTTGAGAGATTACTTTGCTTCAAACAGTGTATAGGCTGAAATTAAATTATACAAAATAATCATTGTGACTCGATATGAGGGTGGGAATGGCCGAGTGTGAGAGAGTTACTATAAAAGGGCCATGCCAGTAACAGTGGAGTAACGAGAAAGATACAGTATATGCTGTGGACAATTGTATTCTTAAAGGTATTTTCTGGAATTTATGAATAATTATAAAACGTTTATTTTGGAGACAACATCTCCGAACTCTCCGCCGAGCTTGGGAGGGGGTGCCCTTTTTTCAGATCTACCTGACAACAAGCTCATTATAATAGACAAAATAATATCCTCATAGCCACGTTGCAAGTTTTGCTGTCCCATCACCCAATAAAAAAACATGCAAGTTTGTGGCTCACACACTTCTTGGCAAAATTTTATTTTTGTGCCATAAAGAGGGATGAAAGGTTGGTGTTACAACGGGCATGGTTTGACAAATTTTATTTCAAGGGGGATAGCATCTCCTCGCACCCCTCAAATGGACTACGATTCATTCACACCAGCAGAGGGCCATGGAGAGTGCGGTGAGTGATGTCTCCAGTCAGAAAAAAAACAGGTAGCAACCACATGGAATTCTGATGAGAAATCTGTATTCTGTAAAGCCAACTGATTTGAATTCACATCACAAAGATCCTTCCTGCTCATTTTCAGACAGGAAACCGCACATCTGGGCACAGTCTCGCTCTCAATACGTTTAAAACTGTTCGAGTTTGATCTACATGTTTTATTCTCTTATTATCATAGCCCTCTTTTCTGATGGATTTGATTGTTTTCTCCAGTTTGACTCTGTCTCATCGTGGAGTTCTGAACCTCTCTAAATCTGGTTTAGGTTAGGATCTCATGCACGCTCTGATTGGTTTAAAGTTTGGGTTGAAGTTTTTTGACTCCTCCCCCCCAACACACCCTATAATAAATCTTATTCTAGGCATTTTTCTGCAGAACAGCCCAAGGCAACGGGACAGAACAGGAATATCATCTCTTAATTTCTATAGGCCTATATCTATTTTTTGATTTCCACGATTATAATTAATTCTTATGTGGAATAAGTTTTATAGTTTTTTGGAACAGAATAAGAATCTTTATGAATAGACCTATAGGAACGCCTTAAATCGCTTTTTTTTCTTAAACAAAACCCCCCAGCAGGAATACATGTTATTTTGTACTTATTTTTTTTTTCCTTTTTCACACTTCTGGCACAGAAACAAATATTACTTTTTCAGTTTCTGAATCTGGAGCAGGGAATTGGAATCTTGAAATCCTACAGACAGACACAGAGACACATTTGAACGCCATAACTCACTTTTAAACATTATCCATTTGAAGACAGGGAGTGATTTTTCTGCGCAAAAAGGCACGCATACAATTTGCGCGTAAAAGGCATCTCCATGGCAACCATGTGCAGGCAATTGACCGGCAGTGTGGCGAGCTGTGCGGGCTGGGTGGGGCTCATCATCGCCACGGCCACCAACGACTGGGTCCGCACGTGCGACTACAGCGTGGCCACCTGCGTGCGCATGGACGAGCTGGGCTCCCGCGGCCTCTGGGCCGAGTGCATCATCTCCCCAGCGCTTTACCACTGCGTCGCGCTCAACCAGATCCTCGCCCTGCCCGGTAAGATTGCATGGGACAGAGAGTGAGAGAGTGGTGATTGGAAGTTGTTTAGATGCAGTGGAAATTCAATGTGTAAACAACTCTAACTTTGTTGGATTTTTGTTCCAATGTAGCCACTTTACAATAAGCATATATTATGCTATTAATTAACAGTTAATGTGTCTAGTAATGTACTAATGGTTCATGTTAATTATTGTAAGGTATACCTGTTCCAAAAAGCAACACAGTTGTATTAATTGGGGGGGGGGGGTGGCTGAATGGTTGGTTATCTTCAGAAAAGCTACTTTGTAAGTTAAATGCTTTTATATTACTTTTAACCCATGATGTGTTTTACATTTGACTTCATCCTGGGAGCTGGGAGGGAGGGGAGAAAGAGAGAATTTCTCTTACTTGCCTCCTCTTACTTTGTAAATGTAAAATATAAAAATAGTAACCTATTTCATTCCTATTTATTTTATTGTGGTGCTTTCATGTCAGCAATCACTTTGTAAATGTCTTTCAAATGGGATATCTAATTTTTACCTTTCAAGCTGTAACCAAAGCTGAATTTAGCCTTATCAAATGGTAAGTAATTTATAGTCACTCTACTCTCCAAAGATATAAAATGATTTAGAAATATTTTGAATATAGTATTTTACATTGTCATGTATGTTACATTGTCTTTTTCTGTGTGTGTGTGTGTGTGTGTGTGTGTGTGTGTGTGTGTGTGTGTGTGTGTGTGTGTGTGTGTGTGTGTGTGCGTGTGTGCGTGTGCGTGCGTGCGTGTGCGTGTGTGAGAAACAACTTTGGAAGAGAGAGAGAGACAGGCGCCAGAGGTTAAGGGTGTTGAAAATTGGAAACAAATACATACTGCAGTTACGCAACCAGTCATTCTCCCTCTCTCTTCTTCTCCCCGCTCTCTCTCACTCACACACACACACACACACACACACTACCCATCTCTCTCTCACACACACACTCCCTCTCCCTCTTTCTCTCACACACACACACACACACACACTCTCCCCCTCTCTCAGCGTATGTGCAGACGTCCCGTGCGTTGATGATCAGTGCGTGTCTGTTGGGCCTGCCTGCCATGCTGCTGGTGCTGATGTCCATGCCGTGTGTGCGGCTGCTCAATGACACCTCAGCTATCAAGCAGCGCCGCGCCCTGGGCGGCGGCATCCTCTTCCTCATCATGGGTGAGGAAGACGAGCCCTCCACCCATCAAACCCCCCCACACACACACCCGTCCCCAACACGTGCATGCACGTTTTGAGTGATTGCTACTCAAATGAGGCAATCAACCAAACACATCCAGAAACACAAGAGTTTTACTGCATTCATTAGTTTGGGTGTGAGTTGCAAAGTTTGGGAGATATAGGCTGTAGAGATGTCTGCCTTCTCTCCAATACAATGGAACTGGAAGGCACTCAGCGCTCAAAGCACAAAAATACATTTGGAAAACTCTCTTTAAAGAAATCATGGCCTGGTTATTTAAGATAATCCACAGACCTTGTTGTGTGAACTATTTTCTTTTGACCGAAACTACACCCGGTAGCCATCCAGTGCCATCCAATACCATTGTATTTGAGAGAAGGTAGACATCTTAGATCAGGGATGTCAGAGATACGGCCCGCGAGATGTTTTGGAATATTTAATTATTATTATTTATTTATTTTTTATTATTATTAAATTCGCACCCCATTATCATGAACTACGTGTGGCGAATAAGCAAGCTAAGAGTTAATTCATAAGTTAATTAACCTGCACTACAAGGAAGTATGTCAGTAGGTCATCAGGTGTAAACAAAGCCGCCATGATGCCACGCTGGAATTGAATCGCGCATTCAGCTACCTACCAAAAAACAAAAGAATCAACAAGATCAGGCGCGGACTGCATAATCGGGCACGTCGGGCAAATGCCCGGTGGCCTGGCCTGTGCAAAAAAAAAAAAAAATTGTGCCCGCAGTCAGGCCACTCACTGAACAGCAGGCCAGGCACCGCCTACTGGTTTACTAGTGGTTTTATTACTTTATTCAGGGTTAAAGTGGGTGCATCTCATTGTAAAATTGGACTTGGCCCAAATTGGGCTTCAAACGGCCCAAATTGGGCTTCAAACGGCCCAAATCGGGCTTCAAACGCCCCAAATCTGGCTTTAAACGACCCAAATTGGGCTTCAAACGGCCCAAATCTGGCTTCAAACGGCCCAAATTGAGCTTCAAACGGCCCAAAATTTTCGGACGCCGGCACGCGCGTCGGCCCGTATCGGCCTGGCCTGCTTGGTATCTAATGCCCGGCCTGAATTATGATCCCAGTCCGCCCCTGAACAAGATGCTGTCAAAAAAGAGAAAGGTTGACACGGAATGCAGGCAGTTTCAAGAGAAATGGAAAGAGCAGTATTTCTTTTGTGAAGTAAATGGGTAAATGAGTCGAATTGATTTTAGTAAAAAAAAAATCCGGCCCCCATGAGGTCTCAGTTGAACAAATCCGGCCCTCTACCTAATATGAGTCTGACACCCCTGTCTTAGATACTCTGGATAAATAGCACTACAGGTAAAGAGAAAAATATGTTCTTGAATTTTTGGAGAACTGTCCCTTTAAAGTACACTTGTTATGGGGCATCCCTTGTGGTTTACCTGGTAGAACGTGTACCACAAAGACTTATGGCTCATTTCCACCACATTTTACTGCCCTGCACAGCTCGTCACCAGTCGGCTCTACCAGTGGCGGTTCTAGGCATCTGGAGGCTCCAGGCGAAGCCACGAAGGAGGCCCCGGGGCGCCACCGGCGGGGTCCCTTCCGGGGGCGCCGCCGGAATTTTTTTTGACTTTTTTTGGATGTATTTTTGCCATATTTAGAGGCTGTTTGAAGTTACATCCCCCCTCAGATTCAATGGGCATGACCCTCTGCATCCTCTCTCATTCTCTTTGTGAATCTTGTAATCTTTATATCTTTGTCACTTGTCATCTTTATATCTTTATCTTTGTCACTTGTAATCTTCATAATCATATCTTTATCTTTGTCATCTTTATATCTTTATCACTTGTAATCTTCATAATCATATCTTTATCTTTGTCACTTGTCATCTTTATACAGTAAACCAAATATAGATCACTCATTCAACTCAACATCAATCTACAAATAAACATCAATGTGTAAATAATAAGTAAACAATAAGGCACTCGCACAATACAAAGAAACATCAATAACTCAAATGAAGGCACTATCAGTGGACAGCGAACGGGCACTGCAATTTAGCATGAACAAGGAGCCACATGGCGGACGAATCCACCGCATGTAGAACACAGTATAAACGTCACTCCACACAGACAACAACAAATAATAACACTCACTTGTTCCTTGGACCCACAACACATAACAACAAAAAACCCCAGCAACTGGATCAGCAAAACTACCAATAGAGTCCACTCTGTAAACATTAGCAAAGCTCTTCGACCAGCAGCGCACTTTCTACTCTCTAACCAGCAGCGCACTTTCTACTTTCACTTTCATGCAGTTAATGCCTACCCCACACTACAGGATAATTTGCAAGATTATGGCCAAGATTCCCCCCTCCTGATTTTCTCGGGGGTGCTCCCGATTTGAAGCGCGTCGGGCAGATAATCTTCCCAAATGATCCTGTAGTGTGTGGGGTTCAAAGATTCACAATCGGGAAGACTGCCTCTTCCCGATTGTGAATCGGGAATATCTAACATGTTAGATATTTACAACCAGACAGGCGATTGCATCTTGAGCAGAGAGCCAGTAGTAGCTGCGTTTCCATTACAGTTTTTAGCAAAATAATCTGGTCCGCGTCCGCTCGCAGCCCCGCACAGAAACAAAGAACGAGGAAATTGTCATCGAGGTGAAATACCTGTGCGTCTTTGAACGGGACGGAAAACTAAATGCTATACTGCAAAGCATGTAGCCTACAACAAGCGCTTAGGTCTCAGCTTCCCGCATCGGCGAGTGTCCGCACGGAAAAGTGAGTCAAATCAGCAGACGCGCCCCTCCACAAGACACCTGTGCAGACGGTTTTCGCCTGGCCGTGCACAGTAGGCCTACACCCCGAATGGACGCGGCTGTCCGCGCAAATATTAGTTAAACAAATCCTTTCAGTGCAAATGCATTATAAAAACAAAAAATAAAATTTGTTTAGAAAACGAAATGACACTACTACACCCCGTGCCGCTTCCAAGGTGAATCTTCATCATAATCTTCTAGTGTGTGGGGTTGCGTTTGAACAGACGCGATTGTGTGTGTGTCCCAAGATTGAAATGTTAAAAAATCGGCTCTCTCTGTCCTGTAGTGTGTGGGCTCTCAAGATTTTTATAATCTTCAAGGATTTGAAAATCCTGTAGTGTGGGGTAGGCATAAGTTTCGTTTCTGCTCTGCTGGCTGCTGGTCTCCTGCGGCATCAGAGGAAGGGGGGGGAATGGGCATGTCTGGACTAGTCCTTAGTCACAGATGCAATTTAGGGGGAGGGGGAGCCGGGAGGCCGGTGGTAGGGACGGACTCGGGAGTCGGCAGATACTAAAAAATAAATGCTCTGGTCTGCGAGGCCCTCTAGTGGACGGGGCTCCAAGCGACTGCCTGTTCTGCCTGGTTCAAGAACCGCCTCTGGGCTCTACTCGTTTCGGCCCGATGGATGTTCTGCTTCGACCGCCGTTCATCTGCCCCCGCCCACCCCCGCCCACAGCTGGTCGTCATAGCGACCGCATATCTGTCCTTCGCTTATAGCCGAAGTAGGCTATAACATAACGTTACAATTAAATCCATCCACAGAACTTTTAAACTGTTTATGAAATACTGGTGCCTCTAAATGACCTACAGTGTACATGGGCGAATGTGACAATCGGCCAGGAGAATGGATATCACTTTGTAGTTAGTCAAACTCACAGGCATGCGCTGCGCTGCGCGCTGCCGGGAGAGGTGCAACAGAGTGAAGCCTGTACCCCGCGGCCTCTCACCAGGCAAGACCAAAGACCAAAGACCCGCTGCGGCCTAGCGGATCGCTGCAGCCTGCACTCAACTAACTACAGGAGCTTCCTGAGCAGCGGACTTTTTTCACTCTGAAAACAATTGAAACCACCGCCACGACTTTATTTCGCCAGAGGTGAAGGCAGCAACACAAAAGACTGATGGAAATAACATAACAGAAGAGAAGGTAAGCCCACTAAACTGGTATGCAGCGCATTGACAGTCAGTAGATAGAGTAAACACGATTCTGCCTGACCAATCAGTCGTCAACAATGTTTTCACGTCACCATATGGTACCGGGTTGACAGAATAGAACCCCGACGAGGCAGGTACGAAAAGTAGCACGACTCAACCCCAATACAACCCGGGCTGGGACAGTTTAAACCGGTGGAATGAGACAATTTATCGAGTCGAGCGGAGCGGGATCGCGCTACTACCTGCGGTGGAAATGAGCCATTAGTCTTTCGCACGGCCGACCCGGGTTCGAATCCGACCCGTGGTCCTTTGCCGCATGTCATCCCCCCTCTCTCTCCCCACCTTTCCTGTCTGCCCACTGTCCTATCAATAAAGTCAAAATCCCCCCAAAAATAATGTTAAAAAAGTACACTTGTTACAGTACTATAGTTTTCAGAACACTTGTTTAGTATAGTGTTAGGTTACAGTACACTAAATATAGTTTTACAGTAGACTTGTTCAGTAGAGTATGCTTGTTAGGTTACAGTAGTACACTAAATATAGTTTTACAGTACACTTGTTACATTGCAACACACTAGTGATATACAGTTAGAGTTCTCTAACCAAACAAGTGTAGCCTGTAAAACTATATCCACTGTAAGCTACGGTAATATATGTACACTAAAAATTTACAGCACACTAGATATAGTTTTACAATGTACTAGATTTCAGTAGACTCGTTCTACTGTGCACTAATAGTAGTCAAGTCAAGTTTATTTGTATAGCCATAATTCACAAGCATGTCCCAGAGGGCTTCACAGAAAATATGTCTACCTAATTCTAGCTGACACAACAGTAGCAAATTACAGTAGTAATGATAACACATTGAACAATTGATAGAGAAATATAGAAAATATAGAAATATAGGATAGAGCAGAGGAGAGAGCAGGAGAAGGAAGGCAAAGCAGGGGGAATGTGAGAGAGGAGAGAGGAGGAAAGTGATGAGGTGGGGAGGGAATGGGAAATGTTGGGGAGTAGAGGAGGTGGGGAAGGGGGAAAGCGGAAAGAGCAGGAGAGGGGAGGGAGAGCGGGGGGGGTGGGGGGAGGGAGAGAGCAGAGAAGCAGAGGTGGGGAAGGAGCAGGGGAAGGGGGAAAGAAAGAGAATGGGTGCCATGCTTTAAAATAGAATGGATGCCATGCTTTAGAATAGTGTGGGTGGGGGGGGGGGGTCCAGGAAGGGGAGGAGGTGGGGAGGGAGAGCAGGGGGAGTATGAGAGAGTATGTGGAGAGAACAGGGAAAGGATGGCTAGCTGACACAACGGTAGCAAATTACAGTAGTAATAATAACACATTGAACAATCATATGATAGAGAAATATAGGATAGAATGGGTGCTATGCTTTAGAATAGTGGCAGAATACTGGGAGAGGATAGAATGGGTGCCATGCTTTGGGGTAGAATGGGTGCCATGCTTTAGAATAGTGGGGGAATAGTGGGGGAGGAGAGATCAGGAAAGGGAGGAGGTGGGGAGGGAGAGCAGGGGGAATGTGAGAGAGGAGAGAGCAGGAAGTGGCAGGGAATGGGCAATGTTGGGGAGGAGAGGAGGTGTGGAAGGAGCAGGGGAAGGGAGAAAGAGGAGAGAGCAGGAGAAGGGAGGGGGAGAGGAGAGAGCATGGAAAGGGAGGAAGGGGGAGGGAATGGGAAATGTGGGGGAGGAGAGAACAGGGAAGGAGAGGTGGGGAAGGGGGAAAGAGAAAGCGAATGGGTGCCATGCTTTAGAATAGAATGGATGCCATGCTTTAGAACAGTGGGGGGGGGGGGGGAGAGTTCAGGATGGGGAGGTGGTGGGGAGGGAGAGCAGGGGGAGTATGAGAGAGAGTATGTGGAGAGAACAGGGAAAGGAGGGAATGCCATGCTTTAGAGTAGAATGAGTGGCATGCTTTAGAGTGTGAGAGAGGAGAGAGCAGGAAAAGGGGGGAGAAAATCAGACAATCTGACTACTCTAGACATTAACCGGAACTAACTAGGACACAGGGAATCTAGCTAATCTACAGCCTAGTCTGGCCTGCCCTATTCTGCTCTAGTCTGATTTTAGCCTGAACACTATAACAGATCTACAGCCTACAGTTAGGCTGTAGCTAATCTATCGCCTAACCTAAGCTATTCTAACCTACCGGCAACCCTCGACCAGTGATGGAGAGCACGGATGCCCCCCACCCCGGCCCCCGCCCCCACACACATAAGGCTTGGGAGAGAAGGCCAGGCCAGGAAACAGCGGCACCCCCCTCACCCCCAGTGCGCGCAAGGAAACCTCTCCACCACATGGATTGCCTCAGTGACTTGTTGGCTGAGGAGGAACCTTGTGAGGGCCGATGTACTGTAGGGGCCCAGCTATGGACCCCATCTGGGGACCCCCCTCCGGGACAGGCCAAGAAGATGCCGGGCTAAACCATTTACAGAGTTTCAGATTATGGAAATAAAATTTACAAAAGAACCGAAAATTGAAAATGTAAATAGGAGTCCAACAAAAGGAATGCGAAAATGTAGTCTTTAAATTATCCTAAGATCAGGGAAGAGAGTTGAAAATGTAAAAGGTAGAATCCAAAAAGAAATAGAAAATATAGCCTTAAGTGTTCGTAGGTTCAAGGAATACTAGCTAATTAGCTAGGTGAAAAAGGGGTAAAAAGATTGGGAGTTCCATGAGGGTGATCTGAGGGATCCATGAGTCCGCATTGGTGACATCGACCAAGAGGAGAGATGGGTCGGATGGGTCGGTGGTGATGATGAGGCCAGGTGAAGGGGGGGAGGGCGTCAGGCAGGCGAGGGAGTAGTGGGTAGATGGGCCAGAGTGACGACAGGTGGCCAGGACGATTAGCTAGGTGAAAAGGGGGAAAGTGATCAGGAGTTCCACGAGGGTGATCTGAGGGATCATGTGTCTGCATTGGTGGCATCGACCGGGAAGAGAGGAGGGGAGGATAGGGGTCGGTGGTGATGATGAGGTCGGGGAAGGGGGAAGGCATCAGGCAGGCGAAGGAGTAGTGGGTAGGTGAGCCAGAGTGACGACAGGTGATCATGATGATGAGTACACACTAAATATAGTTTTACAAGATGCTAGTTAGTTTATGGTACACTTAGATTACAGTTCAACATTGTAATGTACAGTGCACTTTAGTTACAGTGCCATTTTTAAGGCTCTACAACACTTGATGGGTTTCAGGAGACACTGGTTATGCTTTCAGGATGTACTTGAGGCATTCCCAGCTGGTGAGGGAGGGAGGGAAGGAGGGTCAGGGTCTGGCTGTACAGGCCTCATCCTGCCTGGGTTCAGCTGTCAGACCCGCTTCCTGTGGGACAGCTCGGGACAGGGATAGATTGTCCACAGCCTCAGGGACAGAGGAGACAGATGGGCAGTGACACACATACACATTCACGCATGTCTGTGTGCGCGCACACACAATAATACACAATAATAAATAAATTAGGGTCTGAAAAAGAGGACTAATTTGAAAATGTTTTTTTTCCCCCGTCGAATTTGTAGCCTAACTTTGGAGTGTTATTTAGCCATCTTCCTGACAAGCTAGCATGACATGGTTGGTACCAATCGATGCCTTAGGTCTTCTAGCTTCACATGACTAGAAATTATCTAGCGTCCCTCACTGCTTCACCCGCTGAACTGGCAGGGCTCATTTCTACCGTGCCTCGTTGGTTTGCCCTCGAGGGCTCGCCCACCTCGTGGGCACGCAGACACAGCTGGCCGCTGCACGACTTCGCCTGCATTTTTTTGCAATGCTCTGGTGGACCACCAGGCAACCACTGTCTTAAAGATACTAGATGCATGCAAGCAAGTACGATCGCATGTGTGTGTGGGTGTGGGAAGGGGGGGGGGGGGGGTTCCACTATCATTAAAGGGACAGTTCACCCCAAAATTAGAAATACATATTTTCCTCTCACCTGTAGTGCTATTTATCCATGTAGCTGTTTTGGTGTGAGTTGCTGAGTTTTGGAGATATCGGCAGTAGAGATATCTGCCAGTGCCTTCTCTCCAATACAATGGAACTGGATGGCACTCGGCTTGTGGTGCTCAAAGCACCAAAAAATACATTTGAAAAACTCAACAGCAATGTCTCTTAACAGAAAACATGACCCGGTTACTCAAGATATGAGCTGTTTCATGTAGGAACTATTTTCTTTCGACCAGACTAAACCTGCCGACCGTCTCACTGCGCAGAAGGAAGCATGCTAAC
This sequence comes from Poromitra crassiceps, assembly GCF_964638095.1. Lineage (NCBI taxonomy): Eukaryota > Metazoa > Chordata > Actinopteri > Beryciformes > Melamphaidae > Poromitra > Poromitra crassiceps. Next base: position 110,616,614 of record NC_139624.1, read on the forward strand.
TATGTTACCCCCAAAGCTCACGTTACAGCTAACCTAATGTTAGACGCACGTTTCCTTCTGAATGAAAAAATATGTATTTTTAATTTTGTGGTGAACTGTCTCTTTTTTTTTTTTTTTTTTTTCTGATTTCCACCCCATTTCCACCCCAATTGTACTTGGCCAATTTTCCTTCTGCTGCCCCGGTCGCTGCTCCACCCTCTGCCGATCTGGGGAGAGCCGTAGACTAGCACCATGCTTCCTCCGAGACATGCGCAGTTGCCAGCCACTTATTTTCACCTGACAGCGGGGAACCTCACCGGCAGGACGTAGCACATGGGAGGATCACGCTATTCCCACCAGTTCCCTTCAACCCCGAACAGGCACCCCGACCAACCAGAGGAGGCGCTAGTGCAGCGACTAGGACAGATATTCTCAATCTGGCTTCCCACCCGCAGACAGCCAATCGTGCCTGTATGGACGCCCGGCTGGAGGTAACACGGGGGCGTGAACCTGCGACCCTCGTGTTGGTAGGCAGGATATCTACCACTACACTACCCGGACGCCCGTGGTGAACTTAATGAAAAAGCAAAATAGTTTATCATTGCTTTTATCCCTATTGCTTCACTTTTGTTCTTGCTTTATTTTTGACTTTTGTTTTTGTTATTATTAGTTTGTCAAACTACTTTCTCTGCTTCATGAAATCCCTTTACTTCCCTCATTAACAGTCCCACTGTCTCTCCATGTCTGTCCCAGCTGTGTGTGGGGTGGTGTCCACAGTCTGGTTCCCCATCGGCGCGCACCAGCATGAGGGGCTGATGTCGTTCGGCTTCTCGCTGTACGCCGGCTGGGTGGGCTCCGCCCTCTGCCTCCTGGGCGGCTCGGGCATCCTGTGTTGCCACGGCAGCGACCCCGCAACCCCGAGGAGGGAGAACAGCTTCTACTACTCCAGGCAGGGGAGCACAGCCATGCCCCTCGACCCCCCCGCTAACCACGCCAAGAGCGCGCGCGTGTGAAACACTGCATGCTAGGGATTTGACCTTCATGTCATAGACTGTAAATGATCATAATCAAATCTGTTAATTACTTTTTTTATTGAGGATGTTGAAGCAGTTACATTTTCATTTTAGATATTAGCCTAGCTGAAGCTCTATACAGAGAGAGAGAGAATGAATATGAAGGTGGTGTTCAGTGTCTTGCACAAGGCCAAATTGGAGTTATATAAAGACAAAGTTTACTTATGACAAAGTTTCTCAGTGGTCTCATTGGTTACGTTAACCCTCAGTGGAGCCAAAGAATTACCATTTTTGTGGCTAAGTAAATAATTGTCAATGAATGAACAAAATAAGTCACTGTCAGCTATATTTTTGGCTGGACCACAACAGCGGGGCCAGTCCTATAAAGGCAAACATCTGTCACCGACTGACTGAGTGAGTGATGAAGTTACAGCATTGGGTGGCTGGATGAAGTTACGGTATGGCAAATTTGCCACAATTTCGCACACCCATACACATACACACTCCAGGCATATAGGTTTTGGCCTATATGTCACGTTTAGTTATATTTTAGAGATGCTCCTTTGCCATTTAAGTTTTCCAGTTAGCTAAATTGCATGGAGGATCTTTGGCTCCGCCCACTGAGATTTACCTCAACCAATCAGATTATTTCACCCTCCAGAGCAGCTCTGCCCCTGAGAAATGTGTGTCGAGCTAAAACTCTTCATCAGTGGCTGATATGGATCGATTGGGTCTCTGGGGATCGAACCTGTGGCTGCTTAGTTACAGGGTGATCCGTCTAACTGCTCCCAGCTGCCCCAGCCTTGTATTAAAATAGTATGTCTGTAGTCTCTGTGCTTCTTATGCTGTATATATGATGCTACACATTCCTCATTCAGAGCGTGTTTGATTTGCTGTTCTGCCCGTCAACCTGACAAAAACCTCAGGGCCTCTGCACTGTGACACATCCTGCCTGAACAACTGAGCAAATTCACCATTACATTTCACTTTTTAATCACTTCTCAAATCACCCTTTAATATACCTGCTTTCATGTAATGTTTTTTTGACCACTTTGTAGTGTTTTGTTTATTTTTTTTCATTTTTTTCCTTTGAATGTTTCCCATTGTTTTATGTCCTTTATATACTGTAGATTTGACTATATCTTGTTTTTATGCCTTTTGTACCTAGTAGTAAACTCTGTTTGTAGATAAATGCTAAATAAATACACTTTACTGGCAGGAAATGGCCACGTGGCATCCATCCTCTTGGTCTGATGATATCTGTTTAATCCTTCAGTTTGCTCTCTGGTTAATGGCTCTTACACTCTGACTAGCATGAATAATTTCCCAAACACTCTATAAAACCCATTTACTGAATTAATTGAATCCCTTGAAAATATATAGAGAATCTAGTCTGTATAAACAAATTCAGCATTTTGTACCAGTCACTGTGTGGATATCTGGATATCTAATTTTAGGCACAAGACTATGTAACCAGTGTGCACAATTGTGTGTAAAATGATATGGGCGTAGTACTTTGTAACAAAGTCCTGGCCTTGCTCTGGTTGCCACAAATAAAGGTCTATTAATCAACATACTGTAAGTGTTTTTCGATGAGAAAGACTCTTGTATCTATGGCATGTGTGTGCAATAAACAAAGCAGTGTGACTTGTTCACTCATAATGAGACATTTATTCCCAATAAATAGCAATACATCACAGAACAGCCATTCTGAGACCCATTTAGACACATTACACTTTGATGGAGGAACAATGAGAATTTATTGCTGCAAACACTAAATATTGCAAACACTGCCCTGATATAAATGCCATTCACTCACACAGAAAGAGCAAAGTAAACACAAAAATAATTTTCAATGCTTCAGAAAGCCACCATGAAGACATCCAGAAATGCCTGCGACTGTAAACAAAACACACAAACACAACCAGAGGGAAAGCAAAGAAACCCAGTGTGGTGTCCAGTGACAGAGTGTCGGATAAACATGAGCTGGAAGCGGAGAGGAATACATTAATGTTAGATTCTCAACTGGAAGCCTGCAGCCAGCCAGCAGTCAGCCACGCCATCCAGACTGACTGGTGAGGTCAGTTCAGTTATTGGCAGATTTAATTTGAGTCCTACAAACATTTCTCAGAGGCAGAAATAATCTCATTGTTTGAGCATCGGTGAGCAGAGCCAAAGAAACAGTGTTTACAGGCTAAGTAACTTGACTAAAGCTCATGAACCAGCAAATGGTAAACATGTCCCCCGCAAAGTCAACGAATGAACTAACTAACTGATGGAAACCGATCCATAGCCCCCCTTTTGGTGGGGGACAAAACGACGAGGTAAGAGAGAAAGCCAATATTATGAAGCCTAGCGCTCTACTGCTATTATCTAGGTCAGTGCTTCTCAAAGTGGGGTCCGGGGACCCCCAGGACTTTTCGTTTCAATTGTCTGCGTGTTATATGTCTACAAAGGAACTGTCAATGAAACGCAGAAGCGGAGCACTGGTGAACCATGGCATGAGGAAGAGCGAGCAGGCCAAAGTAGTTGGATCAGTGCCAGAAGCTTCCAGCTAACAGGTAAGCTCCATGTTTCCCTACCTAGCCTGGCAGCTCTTCTAAAACGATATGCTCACAGCGACCAAACTGCTGGAAGCCTAGACAACGAGTAAATGTTTTTACTAATAACAAGATGTATCTCAGGGTTGTGTGTTTGCCATGACATTATCTAGGTGGGGACTGCCCCCTAGTCCGATACCTCACGAGTCCGATACCTCACGAGTCCGACACCTCATGGTTTTGGGTTAGGGTCTGGGGGAGGTTAGGTTTAGGCGTGGGGGTGGGAGAGGTTAGGTTTTGGGTTAGGGTCTGGGGGAGGTTAGGTTTAGGCGTGGGGGTGGGAGAGGTTAGGTTTTGGGTTAGGGTCTGGGGGAAGTTAGCCTCTTTTTTCGGACTCGTGAGGTGTCGGACTCGTGAGGTATCGGACTCGTGCCATGGCACCATCTAGGTAAGCTAGTTAGCTAGCTGCTGACCTTCAACATCATGCTACCATGCTCATGAAATAACAGTTGTATATTTTCACCAGAGTTCCTTCTTTGCCATTGAATATTGCCAGTTAGCTAACTTGAAAAGTTAGTTATAGTGCTCTGAAATGTTTGGGTTATTTGGCCCCGCCCACTGAGGTTTAACTCGACCAATTAGATTATTTCTGTTCCTCCAGAGCAGAAATGTTTGAATAACTAAAAACACAATCTGCCAGTGGCAGGGTGAGGTCATGGGTGAGATGGAGATGGTATGGATTAAAGGAGAATTTCGTTTTTTTTTTAACCTGGACCCCTCTCCTCACATTAATTATGATCTGACGACTCACCCAGTGATCTCCGCAGCATTTCTGGCCGTCCTACGCGTTGTTTTGAGATCAATACTCTCCAATCCAGTCGTAAAATAGAGCTCCGTGGGGGCCAAGTGGCAGCCTGTATTTCCTGCATCTAAATAGCCAGTTTTATTCCCGTTTTCGCCACATATCATCATAATCTCATCCCTCAACAACCACCAGACTGATATTTCCCCCGGCCGGGGCTGTTTCCTGGAGTCTCCCAGGGATCAAATTACCTCATTCGTGATCTCGGTCACCAAGTCTCGTCAAGTCCCGCGATACTTTCCTGCCGGCTGGCCAACTACCTGTAAATATCAGTCTGGTGGTTGTTGAGGGATGAAATTATGACGATATGTGGCGAAAACGGGAATAAAACTGGCTATTTAGATGCAGGAAATACAGGCTGCCACTTGGCCCCCACAGAGCTCTATTTTACGACTGGATTGGAGAGTATTGATCTCAAAACAACGCGTAGGACGGCCAGAAACGCTGCGGAGATCACTGGGTGAGTCGTCAGATCATAATTAATGTGAGGAGAGGAGTCCAGGTTAAAAAATAACAAAATTCTCCTTTAAGTTGAAGTCTGTGTGTTGGCTCACTGTCGGGGTGATTCGTAAGGTTTCTCTGACGTCACGCAAGCAAGGGGGGCAGTAAGGGACCCGGAACTGGGGGTAACCCGCCATTCAAAACAATGAGCGTGGATGTGAATTTTGTAAATAAACAAGACACGTACGTGGTCTGAGCTTCGGTTTTTAGCCGGGATATTACAAAAGACCCCACTGATTCATAACAGGACTAAAGTAAGGTGACCAGACGTCCCCGATTTTCAGGGACAGTCCCCGTTTTTGGTGACCTGTCCCCGGCTGGAGCTGTCCCCGAAAATGTCCCCGATTTTCTACTCCTCATCTGCGGGTGAGATTAGTTTTTCAGAGGCTGTAGCAGGGTCATTGTTAAAGCTAGAGTGAATACTGATATCAAACTAGAGGACCTAAGGCATCCTCTGGCCACAACCATGTTGTGCTAGCTTGTCAGTAAGGGGGCTAAATAACGCTCCAAACGTAGGCTAAATTTGGGATTGTCCATTTTTTGTATTTCATAGATTATAACATTGCATATTTTAATGATATATTGATTGCCGAATTGGAAATGTCCCCGATTTTCATTTCTGAAATCTGGTCACCTTAGACTAAAGTCATGTTATAGCAGTCGGACACACTTAATGACAATCAAGACAGCAGTAAAACGGGCAGGTTTTTGGATTGAGTTTGACGTCAGTGGGTGTAAACCCCTTAAGAGCGTGAGCCCCGTACCCCCGGCGTTGCATAGCAACAACACCGGAAGTAAGTCCAGAGTAACATTACGAATGTAAGTAAAGTATACATGAGTATAAATCTGCTCAGTGTTGAGAGCGGGGGTGAAGAGGAGGTTCTCCACAATTTACCACTGAGACCAGTGTGATGGCCGGGCGTCGCCCTTCTTCATAACACCAGTAGGAGCCAGGACTGGTTCTCTCACACCACCCTCTCCTCTGACAGCCAAGCCAGGTTTCCACAAGACATTCTCTCTAAATAGCAGAAGGGATCCTGTGTGCTGGTAAATGTTAACAGAAAATCTTGTATGAATTTGTCTTGAAGACTATCAATTTTATGTCTCACGTACAGAGAATGCGTAACAAAGTTCATTCATTCTTGCATGTTAGCCTCAGTTTGATGTATTGCGAGGTTATACTGTTATATTGAGTCAAGTTAAAAATTTGTCCTGCTTTTCAACTGACGTATTCAACCCTCGTCTTCATCATCAAAGCCGTGATTGGCCCGTCCCCTGGACCTGCTGCCTCTGGTCGGTCCAGACTGGTAGCCGTGCTGGTTACCATCATCCTCATACTCGCTCTGGTACTGGCTTTGGTCCTGCTCTCCATCTTGGTCCTCATACTGGTTGCCCTCCTGGTTCTGGTAGTGTTGTTGTTGGTACTGGTATCCCCTCTCCTCGGGGGCAGACCAGCCCTGATACGGCCTCTCTTCCTGGTCTTCTTCGGGGGCAAAGCTGTCATCCAGGTTGTCGTCATAGCGCTGGTAGGTGCTGGCATTCGCCTCCTGCTCCCGGGCGTTCAGCTCCAATGTGCTGTGCCACACGCCATAGCAACCGTAGATCAATAGACCTGAGGATGGACAGACAGCGGAGATAAAACAACCTGTAGAGATGCCAGCCCAGCAGATGGAGGTATGAGTTCTTATCAATTCCAGAAGGTGGGAAACGTTCCCTTCTCTACATCTACGCCATCTGCCAACCAACTGCAGATGTAGAGAACAAAGTCTGGAGACACAGCTTGGAAGTATGCTCTATATGCAGTGGTTCTCAAACTTTTTCATGTCAAGCCCCCCAAAACTGATACAAATTAGACCACGGACCCCCATTTGATAAGATTCTGTCCCAGGGTCCCGCATCTGGTAAGACTTTTGCTTTTAGATATTAGATAGATATTATTATTACATAAAGTGTATGAAACCTGTGGTGGGAATTCAGGATTTTAGATATAATCAGAACACTCAGAAACCTGAAACTCAAAAGTAATACAAGTTTAATTGTTGCAACAAGTGAGAATCTCATTACAGAGGTACAGCCTGTCTGAGCTGAAAGTCTGTGAAGATTCTGCCTGCAGAAACATATTATTATGTCCTTGATTCTGCCTGCAGAAACATATCATTATGTCCTTGGGCAAGAGTCCACGAAATATGGCTTTTTTTGGATACATGATGTTGTCTCTCACTCCCTGCTCTGAGCCTTATCTTCAGCCATGAAAACAAAGGAGTGACTGAGGGACGATACTGTGGTATGCAGCTGTAATGGCAGCTGTAATACAGCTGTAATGGCTGTATACTTTTTATACTTATTATCTATATTAAACACAATCTATATCAAACGTAATGTGTATGGAGAGATATATGTGTCTTTATTCTGTGACTGAAAGTTTACATCCTGTAACCCAAGACTGTATCTGTGAGAAAATAAATCCACTTTGTAATCAAAAAATAGATCTGTAAGCAAAAACATGGATTTGAAAACAAAACTATCAACAATCCAATCAAAGAAAAATTTAAAAAATAAAATAAAATAAATGTTTTTAGATTTTTCATTAATGTGAATTCAAAAAAGTTGCATGCAAACACAAACATTTTGTTCTCAACTCCAAAACATTTGTTTGCAAAACCATTACGTTTGCTTACAAAGCTCAACTTTTCTTTTGCGAAACGAAAAGTTTTGTTTGCAAAACCTGAGTTTTGCAAAACTTTTTCTGTTACAATAAGGGCGGGACCTACAGCAAAAAGAAGTAACGCACGTCCCTATTGGCCAGTGTCGATCGGAGTGATAGCTTGGCAACATCCAATCCAGTACGAGACAAGGCGGAGGGCGGGCACTTGAACGGAAGTATTTCCTGAAGGAATCTCCATGCCATTTTAGCGGCAGTTATAACCACAGATTGAAGAGAGAAGCCGTGAGTATGTTCACACCAATGTTTTTATGTTTGGACCGGTGCATGTAACCTGACCAAACATAAAAACATTGGTGTGAACATACTCACAGCTTCTCTCTTCAATCTGTGGTTATAACTGGGGCTGAAATGGCATGGAGATTCCTTCAGGAAATACTTCCTTCAAGTGCCCGCCCTCCGCCTTGTCTCTTACTGGATTGGATGTTGCCAAGCTATCACTCCGATCGACACTGGCCAATAGGGACGTGCGTTACTTCTTTCTGCTGTAGGTCCCGCCCTTATTGTAACAGAAAAAGTTTTGCAAAACTCAGGTTTTGCAAACAAAACTTTTCATTTCGCAAAAGAAAAGTTGAGCTTTGTAAGCAAAGGTAATGGTTTCGCAAACAAATGGTCTGGAGTTGAGAACAAAATGTTTGTGTTTGCATGCAACTTTTTTTAATTCACATTAATGAAAAATCTAAAAACATTTTTTTTATTTAATTTTTTTATTTTTCTTTGATTGGATTGTTGATAGTTTTGTTTTCAAATCTATGTTTTTGCTTACGGATCAATTTTTTGATTACAAAGTGGATTTATTTTCTCACAGATACACTCTTTGGTTACAGGATGTAAACTTTCAGTCACAGAATAAAGACACATATATCTCTCCATAAAATGTGCGCACAGATATGAAAACACTCAATTCGGTACAGTGGCATAAGGATAAAAGAGAAAGTTTGGCTTCAGGTTTCCTGTGACGGATTCTCTCGCTCTGTGGAAGTTTGTTTTTCAGACCAGACAAGAATGAACGGCAGCAAATAGCTTCTTCTGAAGGAGGAAAACAAGTGCTGACATCTGCAACTTTGCTGACTGTGTGCAGAAACACGGGGACAACTTACACCATTGGTGCCAACTTTAAAAAAAATCACATCCAGGTGTTGAAGTAAGTGGTGCAGGTTTGCGCAGGTCGGATCCATAGACTTCTCCCCCTCTCCCCTCTCTCTGGCACTGTGTGTGTGTGTGTGTGTGTGTGTGTGTGTGTGTGTGTGTGTGTGTGTGTGTGTGTGTGTGTGTGTGTGTGTGTGCGTGTGTGCGCGTGCGCGTGCGCGTGCGCGTGTGCATGTGCGTGCGTGAGTGCATGCGTGTTTCACAGGCTTTGAGCCGTGATGCTTTCTGTCTCCACTCTCCTGTAGAGTCGGCTAAATCTCATCCTCGCATCACGGTGCACTGCTCAAAAGTGACACACATGTCACTTATAGAAGTGGCTGCACCAAAAACACACCCATATTATTCTTTAAGTAAAAACAAGGCTGCTTGCTATGCCCACTACTTTTCTCACTTTGCATAGACTGCCTCATGAAAGAAACAACTGGAAACAACAAAAGAGGAATATCGTGGACATTCACAGAAACTCTCGAGGACATTGATTTTGCAGATGACATTGCTTTGTTAGCCCATCGCCACCAGGACATGCAAAGCAAAACAGAAGATCTAGCAACATATGGCAAACCGATCTCAACATCAACACTGACAAGACTAAAGTCATGAAGATAAACCCAAAATCCAACCAGCCGCTCATCATCAATAGCAAGAACGTGGAGGAGGTTCAGGAATTCACCTAACTGGGCAATAAGATAACAATAGGCGGAGATTCAGGGGCAGATGTCCAGGGCAGGATCTCTAAAGCAAGGAGACTTTTTGCAGTACTAAGAAACATATGGAAGACATCCAAGATAAGCACAAAGACAAAGTTGAGGATATTTAAGAGCAACGTCCTTGGAGTTCTCCTGTATGGTGCAGAATCATGGAAAGTGACACAGACCATCTGTCACAAGCTAGATGTATTCCAGACAAGAAGCCTTAGGTGGATGCTGAGGATATTTTGGCCTAGGACAATCTCAAATGAAGATCTTTACAGAGGAACTGGCATGACTGGCATGGTCAAATGTGATCAAAAACAGAAGGTGGATATGGATTGGACATGTTTGCAGATTGGACCCAAGTGCTATCCCAAGGGTAGCCATGAGATGGACACCACGAGGAGAGAAAAAAAGGGGGCAGACCCAAAGAGACATTGAGAAGAGCATGTGGAGAAGGAAATGAAACAACTGGGATGGACCTGGGGCCTAGTGCAGCATTGGGCAGCAGACAGGCAGCATTGGCATTCGTTGGTAAAGACCTTGTGTGCTATTGACACAAAGAGGATTAACTAAGTAAGTAAGTAAAAACTTCCAATGCAAAAAAATCGAAGTCTAAGTGGCTGTGTCCACAGGTAATGTTTTCTTCGGGTCTTCGGGAATGATTTGAAAATCATGTCCAGAGCGCTTCCAATGCACACAGACACAGCGTTTATTTGTTGCTGTCGAAAAAAGTGATATTGATAAGCAGCGTGCTTCTCCAAAAGTGTAACTTTTCTCTGCTTGAGGCGCCCAGAGCGCTCTGCCCAAAGACACTAGCAAGGTGCGGTGCTGGGAAGAGGAGCCTTACAATGAGAATGAATTGCAGAAAGGCACTGGCAGCTCAATTAAACGCTTCCTGTCGACACGCCCCCTAAGTCTATCAAAAGTACAAATATCGACAATTAATTATATTGGTATTGCATTTGCAATCAATAACAATACTGTTCCAGTGCTACTCACCAATAATACACCAGATGACGAATCTGCACCAGGTGAGGGGAGACAGTTTGAGCATGAGGTAGCTGTTGACCAATATAGCCGCCACAGGGACAAAAGGCACACAGGGCGCCATATAGGGCAGGATCCGCCCACTTTCCGGCTGTCGCACAATCGTAATCACTAGTGTTGCCATGGACCCTGCTATTAGTGTGGCCATTAGCCCCGAAAACACCGCCCCGGCTCCCGATCCTTGTTCGACGCCGAATATGACGGTGGCCCAGAGGAGGAAGGAGTTGAGGAAGAGGGCGAGGGTGCATCTGGTCACTATGCGGCCGGTGGCGGGCGTGGGCCGGGCAGACGCATCGGGCATCCCCAGCCGCATGCGCAGGGTGTAGTAATGGCCGCCCAGGAGCCTCTTCAGAAGGGGGGCGTGGCCTGTGTGGAAATCCGAGTCGTCGTTCTCTCCCTCGTTCCCGCCGCCGTGATAGGAGGGTGAGCCATCAGACCCTCCGATCAGCATCTGGTCGTCTTTGTTGGGGCCGGCCGCGTCGTGCTTCAGCCCATCCGTGTCCACCTCCCCGGAGGCGAAGTGGTGCGTGTCCATGGTGTCGTCAGGCTGATACCGCAGCAGCAGCACGCACACGCTCACCAGCGTGTAGGCCAGCAGCGTGCCAATAGACATCATCTCTATCAGGTCCCTCAGGCTGACCAGCAGTGCCATGATTGCCGCCAGGCTCCCCGACACCACGCACGCCAACACGGGTGTGTGTGTGAAGGCCGACACATAGGACAGCCACCTGTGAAGAAGAATGACAATATTGTGTGTGTCAAAAACTATTTTTTACTATCTTGTGATTCCAGGAGTTATGGCCTGCCCTTACCCCGCTAGCCGGGCGCTTCTCGCTCATACCGAGCATTAGCGCCCGGCGAACGTCAACGCATTTCCCATCAAACAATCGTGCCGCTCTCACGTCTAGGTATAAAAACCAACCCTTACCCGAGCCAAAAACGTGAAGTGAAGACGCTATCCGATGGCCAACATCCTCTTCTTTTAAATACATATAGGTGCCTCTTCCAAATTGTTGCATAAAATCCACTTTTGCACTGTAGGTGAAATACCATTCCGGAAGTGTGGGGGGCATTAGTGAGTAAACAGTGAGTCGTTGTTCCGGGTTGCTCCAGATGAATGATTTTCGGTTTTTCAAAGACAGAAAAGTGGATTTTATGCAACAATTTGGAAGAGGCACCTATATGTATTTAAAAGAAGAGAACACTACATAAACATAAGAAAAATGTGTTATAGGCTAATACAATATTATATGCAATTATACTATATTATTACACTATAAGTTACACTTTACTATTACACTATAAATATGTGTTGTTGTTGTTGTTGTTGTTGTTGTTGTTGTTGTCCTTGCGAGGGTTCCAGGCAGTCCCCAACCACTTGTGTGGTTTATATCTTTTGTTCTTTTTATTGTTGATTGTTATTTTGTTTATGTGATGACGTTATGTGTTATTGTATGTATTGTATGTAAGACCAGGGACCATGTTGGCTATCATGGCTATCCCTTGGATTTTGTTCTGTTATATCCATAAATAAAATCAATCAATCAACCCATAGCAAATTCATGAATTGTTCAACTTCAGCATTGGCCTTGATTGACAAACAGACAAAGGAACCTATAAAGAAGGAAAATACCACTCACATCACAGCTTTTGAATTTTGCAATCTGTGGAAGCAATTAAGCATTTTTCAATCAAAGGTGAAACAACAGATACTGGTAAATAGTGGGACTTTCCATGCCTGCCCCATTCACTTCAATAAAACTGTCCCCAAAGTCTATAGCCACAATGGTCTAGCCCCAATGCAAAATTTGAACACTGTGATGAGAGTGATGTCTCTTCCTTCTATATAGGTTACTTGCACACAGAGAGGAAGCAAACTGTTGCATTTCTGATCAACTATGTCATATCATGATATTTTTGAGGGCTTTAAAACATGAATGACAGATGAATAGATATGGGGGCCGGGGCTATAAAAAAAAGAGTCAGCTGCAGGTGATCTGCTGCAGCTGACCTGATCACCGAGGTCATGACATCGGTGTTCTCAATGGTAGGTACGGCCATGTGCGTAGTGTGTGTGTGTGTGTGTGTGTGTGTGTGTGTGTGTGTGTGTGCGCGCGTGTGCGTGCGTGGTGTGTGTGTGTTGAGTTGAGTTGAGTTGAACTTTATTGTCCCTCAAGGGGAAATTTGTCTTAGGCACGTTTGCAACTGCGATAAAAAAACAACATATGACATACAGTGCATTGTACAAATCAAGCACAGTTGACCGAACAAGACAAGACAGGGACTGACATTCACAACCTGAGTATCAGGATTCAGCCCGTTGTACAGTACCGTATATGCATATTACACCTTCCCGCTTAATTCATGTCCTAATATTGCACATATCCCTGACCGCTCATATTGCAGCGTCCTTACATATCTCTCTCATTTAGTTCCTACCTATCACTAAATATTGCAATAGCCCAAATATTGCACCTGGCCCTGGATCCTAATAGCGAGTCACAGATGTCCTACTGCACCTCACTATGCTTCCATCTAATGCTACCATGTCCATATATTGCATTCCCCTAACACTGCCTCTAAGTATGCTTGTTGCATTTCCATATAACCAACTCAGTATATATGCCAACAGTTACAAGAGATTAGAATAAGAAATTAAAAAGAAATAAGAAAACATTCCAAAACATATAAAAACAAAACAGAACACAGCCTGTGGGTGTGTGGTGACCTGAACAGCAGCCCGTCCCTGGACATGGCGTAGATGACCCTGGGCATGGGGAACAGGGAGCCGAGCAGAGACACGGTGAGGCCCGCGATGGAGCCCACAGCCACGGTGTACTTCCCCCACACGAAGCCATGCACCGCGAACATCTCCATGAGCGGAGCCGAGCCATCAATCAGCTCGTAGGGAACCATGAGCGTCAGGATCACACTCACCTGTGGGGGAGGGGAAGGTGGGTGGCACTGATACATCGGTTTGACTATCAGATATCGACCAGTCAGTGTTGTTTAGGGATGGGACAGTATTACTATATATCATGGTAAAATCAAACAAACAAAGAAAAAATAATAATGCTAATGGTACAGGTCCTAAATCTTTTCCCCTTTTTAATTTTTAATATTTATTTTATATTTATTCAAGAAATGTATCCGAGTCTTATGCTTATTGACTTGGACTCCCTATTATTGAAACACGCATATGCACGTGTCGAGCAGCAGCGGCAGCAGTCCGGGTCCAGCTTAACTAGGCTTGCCTAGTCTTGTTAATTTTTATTACCACCAAGATAACCGCCGACTGTTAGGAGGCTGAATAACAAACACAAATATTTAACATATTGTTCTATAATTATACATAATTATACATTATACATTATAATGTGTTCTTGTGATTGATATGATAAATTAGTTATAAGTAATTGAAGAATGTTACAGTGCTGGTTTTAAGGTTTTCATCTTATTAATAATTATCTGGATAATATTGTATTATCAAGATAATTTTGGCCAAGATAATCGTGCTATGAAATTTTTATATTTTTAGGTTATAGGTTTCAATGTAAAGTTTTAGTGTCAAATGATCTAACTCTTGTTTCTGAAGGCATTGAAAACACTGAATCCCTTTTATGTAATTTGTAGGATTTCTTGTGGTCAAATTTGAATTTATGGCACAAAATATCTAACCTGATGCTGCCAGATGGACGGTTTAGCTTCACATTACGTTTCACTAAACTAGTCCATCTGGGAATGCAGTCATCCAACCCGCTGGGTTGGATCACAGTTTTCCAAGCTACTTGGCAGGTGATTGGATGATCCATCTGTCTATCACCGCTGGTGCGTGTTAACTTCAACCAATCAGATCGCCATGCCTCTGACGTAACGTTTGCACCGGAGGACCGGTTGAAATGTTTGTTGCTAATTAGCGGCTAACAGCAGCCAGGAGTGTTTGGCTACGCGCAGCGAATTGACGAGTGGCCCTCCCTTGCGCTATTAATAGTTCATTGATGAAAACGGAGCGCAGTGCCACGTGTGTTTATTTAATATGCTGCCTCGCTATCTCCGTATAAGAACGTAAAGCGCTTTTGCGCAGTTTTGTGTTTGTGTTTTGTGGAAGCTAATGTAGGCTAACATGTGCTCCCTCTAGAGTGATGTGGGCTGGGGCCAGAGTTATGATTATTGCACGGGAATTTCCAAAAACTAACGCATGAGCGATTAATAATTGGATTGGATTAATAAACGTTTTGATATTTTGGAAATGCTGTCCAGTTGAGAAATAACTGAAGTTATTGCTGCATCTACGATAGCCTCGCTAGCTTTCGTGGCGGCAGCCATGTTGACGAGTGAAAAGAACTACAAAGACCATGTACCCACTACTTGCCCAGACGCTTCTCAGTAGCGAGACACAGAAAGCCCGCCTAAGGCTGCCGCTGATTCGACGAGCCGGCCATGGTTCGGGTTTCTAAGCCAATCATCTTAACTGCCTGTGCATATCAAGATGGATTATGTCGAGAGAATCTCTTTTGATCTCGCAAGGTTATCGATCTTGCAAGCAAGGTTACAAAATATCAGCTTCAATCCAGCAACATTGGTATGGTAACGTGTGAGGCGGCGTACTGACAGACACGTAGGCGGTGAGGCAGAACACCAGCGAGGCAGTGATGGCGTAGGGGATGGAGGTGTTGGGGTCCTTGGCCTCCTCTCCTGTTGTGGCGATGATGTCGAAGCCAATGAAGGCGTAGAAACAGGTGGCTGCTCCCTGCATCACCTGCACACCACCGAGACGAGAGGGAACCGCTGTCACACAAAGTACAGTCTGTATGCTACTGTAGCCAATCAGCGTTTCAGCACTGGAAACAGTCTAAATCAAGCATACTTTGATTTTCTAAAATATTCCACTTCACAGTGGAACAGTCACACTTCACTTCACACATTAAAAAGATATGTAGCGATGTAGTTTGGTCTGGAGCCTCCTGCCCTCCGACCTCCCCCCTCTTCTCCCCAATTGTCAGTCCCTCCAGGAGTTTTTTTGTGTGTTATTGTTGCGATCAAAATGCTCTATTTTGCAATGCCATTCCTCAAAAATTGCAATGCAATTTGCAACGTATTATGTGATTTTTTGGTAACGCTTTAGAATACAGCCCGCAAATAAGCATGTAGTTATAGTGTAACTACGGGGTACAAGGAGTGAATTTAAACTTTAACTAGAGGGTAACAAGATCTGTAGTTATAGTATAACTACGGGATACAAGGAGTGTAGTTATAGTATAACTACGGGGTACAAGGAGTGAATTTAGACTTTAACTAGAGGGTAACAAGATCTGTACTTATAGTACAACTACGGGGTACCACACTGTAGTTATAGTATAACTACGGGGTACAAGGAGTGAATTTAGACTGTAACTAGAGGGTAACAAGATCTGTACTTATACTATAACTACGGGGTACCACACTGTAGTTATAGTATAACTACGGGGTACAAGCAGTGTAGTTATAGTATAACTATGGGGTACAAGGAGTGTAGTTATAGTATAACTACGGGGTACAAGGAGTGTAGTTATAGTATAACTACGGGGTACAAGGAGTGTAGTTATAGTATAACTACGGGAAACAAGGACTGTAGTTATAGTATAACTACGGGGTACAAGGAGTGTAGTTATAGTAGGCCTATAACTACGGGGTACAAGGAGTGTAGTTATAGTATAACTACGGGGTACAAGGAGTGTAGTTATAGTATAACTACGGGGTACAAGGACTGTAGTTATAGTATAACTACGGGGTACAAAGACTGTAGTTATAGTATAACTACAGGGTACAAGGACTGTAGTTATAGTATAACTACGGGGTACAAGGAGTGTAGTTATAGTATAACTACGGGGTACAAGGAGTGTAGTTATAGTATAACTACGGGGTACAAGGAGTGTAGTTATAGTATAACTACGGGGTACAAGGACTGTAGTTATAGTATAACTACGGGGTACAAAGACTGTAGTTATAGTATAACTACAGGGTACAAGGAGTGTAGTTATAGTATAACTACGGGGTACAAGGACTGTAGTTATAGTATAACTATGGGGTACAAGGAGTGAATTCACTCCTTTTTTCCCCTGTAGTTATACTATATGTAGTATATACCCTCATGTATATACCCCTCATGTGGTATTCACATGTTACAGTAAGTGGACATTTTCTGAAAGCTTCAAGTTCATGACTTGTTGGTCGGTTGGGCGCATGTTCGGGGCAGAACGGAACTGGTGGGAATAGCGTGATCCTTCCACGTGCTACTTCCTGCCAGTGAAGCTCCCCTCTGCCAGGTGAAAAGAAGCGGCTGGCAACTGTGCATGTGTCGGAGGAAGCATGGTGCTAGTCTATGGCTCTCCCCAGATCGGCAGGGGGTGGAGCAGCAGGGGGAAATTGGCCAAGTGCCATTGGGGAGACAATGGGTGGGAAATAAAAAAATAAAAGAAGTTCACGTTTTGTGACGTTTTCAGAAAATGGCGGAGGCCATGCACATGGATGGAAAGTTAATATTGTAATTTTAGCTAAATAGAGCTTTTCATAGTCATTTTATAATATGTCTGAGGAAAATTTTAATATTCCCAATGGTCTCATATTTTTTCCCCTCTGTCATTATACCTTGGCATTTTCTGCATTAACGTAGTTAGCTGCTCGCTAGCTAGCGTTAGCTAAATTGTTATCCTCGGTGGCTTCTGGTCAACTGTTACATGAGTCACAACGTGACTGCTTGAATGCCAAGCATATTGTGTACACTACTTCCCAACTCATACAGGAATATTCAGAGTCTCGTCTCACGACTCTCACCCCTGACCAGCCGTATGGCAGGAAGCGGCCACCCTCCCAGTTGCTGGCAGAGAGGAAGAAGAGTCCGGCGATGATCATGAAGATCCAGACCAGCAGGTTGAGTACATTGAGGACGTTGTTGAAGCCCACAGAGTTCTTCACGCCCAGGGCCACGATGACCGTCACCAGCAAGGAGATGAACAGGGCCAGCAGGTCCGGGTATGTGTCCTCCCCCTTCCCTGAAGGACAGAAACACAGTGCAGTCCAGACAGCAGCTCTTCAATATGAACATTTAAAGAGCCTCTTTGCTGATTTTCAAACAGCTTTGTATCATTACAAAATCAGCAGTATAATGCAAATGAACAATGTTTAACTTCCTTCCATCTTACCTGGACCGAGACCCCCCCGTTCATTCACAGAACTTCCTGGTCCAAATTATGTCATAATGATTTTGGAGCAGTTTTGCCATGGTGTCACTATTACCATCACTATCACCATCATTATTGATCTCTCTACCTTCATTCGCAGAACTTCCTGGACCAAAATGACAGCATAATGACATCATAATGATGTCAAGTTCTGTGAATCAACAGGAAGCTCTCGGTATGTAATAACACAAACCTGGTTGAAAATCTGCAATGTGTCTCATTGTTTGGTGAAATCAGAGCTTGAATGGCCTATCTTTGTGATATAACTTCAAAAGAGCTTCAAAAGGTTGAAATCTGAATTTTTACAGAGCCATATATTGTGAACATGTAGCCCTGTAACTTTGACATGACACACACACACACACACACACACACACACAATTCGTACTTATTGACCATTTTGAGTCACGCTCTTTCCAATAAGCCCATCAGCTTTGAAATCCATAGCACGGTTGTTGATATCTCAGCAATAATGCGGCTATTCCTTGCAGCCAACAGCGCTGCCGCCATGATGTGAAAGGTGGTCGGCTGCAGCCTGCCATGTGTTCAGGACCTACACACTCTCACGATGCTAAAGTGGTCTCAGGAGATTATGGCCAACCTCACTCACCCATCCAGGACATAAACCCTTCAGGGTCCTCCTCCATGGCAGAAGACTGATGTCTGGCAGTACCAGAAACTCCTGTCACAGGGACAGCTTCTAAAAAGCCCCCAAAAATCAGGACTTTGTCACTCCCTCCCTTTTTGAGAGAAGTAACTAGTAACTGTAACTAATTGCTAATTTTCAGTACTGTAACTTGCCCAACACAGTGAGCGACCTACTTCAAGATCACACTGTTGTTACGTTAAAGACCGCCAGAGCTCGCCGTTACTTCCTGGTTACAGCTCCCGACTCTGGCGTATGCACTTACATGACCACAGGAGGTCGCATTCGTTATCTGTTGTTTTAACCCCCTTGAAAATAGACCAATGTTGTTGTTTTGCTTGTGACGACGGAATGCAGGTGCAGGCTACAGGTCTGTAAGAGACAAATTATAGGTGCAAAATCGCCAAACTTCTCCTGTTGTTGAGCATACTGACCAAGTCCTCTGAGTGTGCCCAGGTGTGTTATCATGTAGTTGCTGATGCTGTGATTGGCCAGCGAGTCAAACATGCTGCTGAGGGCGGACGCCCCTGCCGCAGTGCCGATCAGGTACTCCAGGATCAAGTTCCAGCCGATGAAGAACGCCACGAACTCCCCCACCGTCACGTAGCTGTAGGTGTAGGCTGAGCCCGTCGTCTTCGGCACGCGCACGCCAAACTCCGCATAACACACTCCTTCAACGAAACACACACACACGCGCGCGCGCACGCACACACAGCAACATCAGTACATTTTATTGGAGTCTGTGTATGTTTAAGCAATATCACACGAGAGGGAGTGCTGTTGTTGGCTAATATCGTCACGGCTGTGATTCAGTCGCAGGTACGAGGCCGCAGGCCGAGTGCCGAAGATAATCACAGCAGTGACGATATTAGACAACAACAGCACGACCTCGAGTGTGATATTGCTTTTATACAACAGTTCTATTAAACAAAGCTGATTTAAAAAATGACAAAAAAGCTGAGAAAATATATGATTTCTCTATTTATTCCTCCGCCAACAAAAATAGTCCCCTCAGCTTTCCACTACCAGTTGCCGAAAATGTAGCCTAATTAACTGCAGGCTGCCTACTTTTTATCATACACATTGATTTGCACGTTTTCATTTATTGTACAGCCAGTGAAATAAGAGTCTGGTGATTGCATGTTAGTTATGTTAGGAAATAAATCCATCTTTGCGCTGTCGGTAACTGTGTTACGCTTTGTGAATGACGTTCAATGTAACGTGGCTGGTGTTTGTTTTGTTGATTAGAGCAGCTGTGAAACATTTTAGACAACAGCACTCCCTCTCGTGTGATATTGCTTGAAGCGTTTTGTTGATTAGCGCAGCTGTGAAGCATTTTGTTGATTAGCGCAGCTGTGAAGCGTTTTGTTGATTAGAGCAGCTGTGAAGCGGAGTGATCTACACACAGTGAAGCGCCAGTGCCTTATCATGAAATATCAGCACTGGTAGGATCCCTATTGTCCAATCAAACTGCTCGGCCGGAACTAACTGTTGTATAATAATGTTTAGATTACACAAAACCATAGGTGGAGTTTGAGCTTTGGGGGGGCCACTTCTGCAGGAGTGAGATGCTCGCCGGCGGCAACATTGTTTGGGCCGTTTTACTCTTGAAATTTTGCCCGTTTGAAACCAGATTTAGAGGAATATCTAATTTTAAGGCTGCATCATCATGGTCTCTCTCTCTCTCTCTCTCTCTCTCTCTCTCTCTCTCCCTCTTTGCCGGCGAAACATTTTGGCTTTTTTTTTTTGCTATTTGAAACCAGATTTAGAGGAATTATTATTGTACAATAATTACAACAATTAGTTTCTGAATAATAAAGGATTATTATTATTAATAATAATAAGAATAATAATAGGCTGCTGCTGCTGCTGCTGCTACTACTACTACTACTACTACTACTACTACTACTACTACTACTACTACTACTACTACTACTACTACTACTACTACTATATGCACACACACACACACACACACACATATCTGTATATTGGCCTACATACGTATATATTACTTTTTTCAGATTCTTCTCCCATTTTCTCCCCAATTGTACATGGCCAATCCCCCCTACTGTTCAGGTCATTGCTCCACCCCCTCTGCCGATCTGGGGAGAGTTGTAGACTAGCACATGCTTCCTCCGATACATGTGCAATCGCCAGCCGCTTCTTTTCACCTGACAGCGAGGCAGTCCCCCCCCCCAACCCCAACCAATCATCACTCCAAATACCTAAATGCAACCCCTAAACCCAACCAATCATCACTCCTTATGTCCCCTCGGCCGATCCATTCTAGCATCGACCCTTTGACAACCACTGATCTCAGTAAGTGTTCTTGTCTCACCTGACAGGATGGAAGCCAGCGCCGCGATGATGAAGGACAGGATGACCCCCGGCCCGGCCATGTTCTTGGCAACCAGCCCGGCGACCACGTACATGCCGGTGCCCGCGCAGCTGCCCACGCCCAGGGACACCAGGTCCACGGTGGTCAGCACCCTGGCCAACCCCACCGCAGAGCCCTCGCTCAGGTCTGTCAGCTCATCCCCGCCCTGGCTCATCGCTCCCATAGGTTTGGTGCGCAGCAGGCGGGAGCGCATGTTGTACCAGGCGTCGCCCCACGACACCCGGCCCAGCCAGCCCGCCAATGCCGCCATCACTCCCAGGCGTGTGTGTGTAAGTGTGTGTGATTGTGGGTGTGTGTTCCTGTACTTCTGTCTTTGAGAATCTGAGTTTTATACCTTCAGAGCAAGGACATTTTGGCAAAGTGAGGACAGTTTTGGATGCTCTTCACTTCTTCAATCTCAGTGATTTTTGGGTTTAGGACTTGGCTTTAGGGTTAAGGTTAGAATTAGGATTCAAGTAAAGTAAGGGTTAAGATTAGGCATGCAGTGGGTTAGATTTAGGATTAGAAGATAGGGAATGGATGTCGATGAATGTAAGTCAGTGGATGGTCCTCATGAAGATACAAGGATCCGTCACTCCCTCTATCATTCTTTTCCTCTCATTCTGTCTTTGCTGTCTCTTTCTCTTCTTTCCTTTGTCGAGTAGTAGTTTCCCCTACAACCTGCTCAGCAGACGTAGTCCAAACGCACAGATTCTGTAAAGAGACAAACAAAGAGAGTTTATTTCTGTTTAGGGTCACCCGCTGAATGCTGGGTAAATATGAGATGTGATGTGGTTTCTCTGCTCTTCTGTTCATTCCAGCATGTATCCAACAGGCCTAGTAAAGAAATGCAAGCGACTGGCACATTTTAGCATTTATCTTTTATGATTAGTCACTCTTGATAAAATAAGTAGGTTACTGTTACTTAAAACTGTTACTGTACTGTTACTGTTACATAAAACATAGAGAAATAAGTTAGACAGAGATAGTAAAAACAATAAAACTAATGAATGGAAAGCCAGGATAAAAACATGGATTTAAAGGAACAGGTCATTAAAAAATTTTATTCTGTCATCATCTACTCCCCCTCATGCCAGCTGAAAAACAACTGAAGTCAGCGGAGACAGTTCTTCAGAGTTCCAAAAAGACCTCTATTATGCCCATAAACAAATCTAAAATGACCCTTGGAATTGGGATGACGGGGGCTTTTAAATGCCCCCTTTCTGTATTTTAACGTTACTCTGTATTTGCAAAGCGTGCCTGGATTTTGTTCTGTATTTGCAAAGTGTGACTCAAAAGTGACCAGCTAGGCTTCCGTACCACAACCCCCGCCCTCTCCTCCTACTAGTCTTACCTCAGTGACAGGCAGCTAGCTGGCCAGCTAGTTCACTAGCTCACTAGTTTTTCAATACGCAAACCACGTGCTGAGTCATGGCTAGCAACAGATGGAAATTAAATAGAAACTGGCTGACGCTCTCCAGGTCTGCCCAGGGCCTAGAGATGCTGTCGAAAAGTCTACTGTTGTGGGTTGGAGGATGGACTGGATTGTCAGTCTACATGTTATTTGAAAGGTTTTTGCCAAGTACATTACATGCCAGACAGTGTTGTTGAGATGATATGAGGATGAGGATTTTTAACTGTGATTATGACCTTTTAGAAATGAAATATGCTACGATAAGAGTTGCTGAATATTGGTCTCACCTTATGTTCCAACACAGGGGTCAGCCAGTTACTTCCTATTGTGTTTACACTTCCTGTGACAGTACAGTACTAGTGAGCAGGTAAAACAGACGGTGTTTTGAACAGGAAGTCATAACACAACTGGGTCAAGTGGGCGCCTGCGGAGCTACATAAGGTGCATTCCATTCCTAGGGTGGAGACTCTGGAGATGATGCATCACTTGTCCTCTTCCTACTTATACTCCCACCGCTTATAAAGCCTCAGCCATGAAGGATTTACATCACTGATGATGTCACAATTGCTCAAGTGACATCACTGATGACATCACAATTACTCAAGTGACATCACTGATGACATCACAATCGTCGTGACACACACCGCTGCCCACCCACCCCAAAATTGCCCTGGAAATAATCCAAAATGTCCCAAAAACATATTTCACACGGGCAAAAAGCAAAAAAACACCTTGTTAAAAAAAAAAGTTCATACCTAGCTAGGACATTCAGGGGATACATGGTTTTCCTATGTATACTGTTTTAACAATAATGGGTTTTGTGAAAACCCACCCAATCCAGTTTTTTCTTTTTACCACGTGCGCAGCAAGAGAAGGCATTTTGGGGTGAGTCAGGCATTCATTCATTCAGTCATGGATAACGGTGATGATGTCATCAGTGTTGTCATCAGTGCCAAACTTGGGCTGTTGAAACAGTGATGTAATCAGTGATCTCATCATCAGTGATGATGTCATCAGTGCCAAACTTGGGCGTTTCCTCGAATGGCTTGAGTTGCATGAGGTCGCCTGGTTGCTACATGATGCACGTGGTCCTGGGCCAAAGTTGCCCTTGTTCTTTTTGGTCTGGTGCCCCCAAGAACACAACTCAAAATCCGCCCCTGGGTAAGAACCGTTTGGACGTCCATCTACCGCCTGAGTTACCTGAGCGTAGGTGAAGGTGGGATACGCCCGTCTCTGTCTTCTCCTCACTCAGCCGAGCGAGACTCCCTCTGAAACATTTATGACCCGCAGGAGTCTCCTTTCACCACAGAAAGCTACACTCCATAAATACCTCCATCTTCTTCACTCTTACACCCAAATTGACTGATTTACATTGGGAGGGAAAAGTCAGGATGAACAATGAGACTTGACAAACGTTAGAGGCCAGAAATGGGGAGATTTTCTAAATAAAAGCATGGGATCTGAGGGTTTTCTGCTAGAAAACTCAAAGACTTTATTTCCTGCATTCTGGTGTGTTTTTAATGTATAAATTAATATTGAAAATAAATAATCTGCATCATTTCTGGTATAATTTATTTTTTCTCACATTAGACTTCCTCAAACACAACTTTTTCAAATGACTTAATCTCTTATTCTTCCTAACCTCTCTTGATTGTTGTATTTTGTGTGTGTGTATCTTGTTTTACTACTGTAGTGTATGTGAGCATTTAGAAAAGCTCTAAAGTATTATTATTATTATTATTATTATTTAAATCAACTCATAAAATTGCATTACACATCACTTAGCCTACAGTATTCACACTTTGCAATTTAATTTTCAGCCACCTCTGACCAAAATAGACTGTTTTTGGTCTAGCTGGTGCAGTTTACTGAGCAGCAGTGTGTTTACAAGTTTATTTTTTATTTTTTATATATATATAAATAACGCAAATGAGCAGCTTTTTCTTATCCAAATGTGGGAGAAAATTGGGAGAAACGAAGGCAGAAAAATCTGAATATGTAAAGTCTTAAAGTACAGACCACACTGAACAAGCAGTGTCAGAGAAGTTAAAACAAACACCAACTTGTAGCTTATACACACAAACATACACACATAATATTAAAGACACACAGCAGGCCATACAGAAAACACTCACTGGTTATGTGTTTGGTCGGTCCAGTCCTCATATCCTGTGCTGCTGTCCTGGGTCAGACATGGAGGAACCAGAAGGGGAGGGGGGGGGGGGGGGTTGAATTATTCAAACTCTTGACACCATGTGACTAGCCACATATATTATTCAGCACTTGAGGCCCGAGCTGTGTGTGTGTGTGTGTGTGTGTGTGTGTGTGTGTGTGTGTGTGTGTGTGTGTGTGTGTGTGTGTGTGTGTGTAGTTGTCATCATTCATTCATTAATAGGCAGGATACCATGTGTAGCTATACAGCCATGTGTGTGAATGTGTGTAAACAGTGCTATACAGTAGGTGAGGTTTCTTTCCTGCTTGTACACAGGCAGTGGTGTGAATCAACCAGGTGTGTGTGTGTGTGTGTGTGTGTGTGTGTGTGTGTGTGTGTGTGTGTGTGTGTGTGTGTGTGTGTGTGTGTGTGTGTGTGTGTGTGTGTGTGTCAAGTCAAGTCAAGTCAAGTTTATTTGTATAGCACATTTCATACACAGAGGCAATTCAAAGTGCTTCACATAAAATGGTTGACAGGAAAAGAAAAGAAAAGAAAAGAGAGTAAAATGGACATTTAAAAGCATCACAAAAAAAGAGTATAAAAAGTGCATTAAGCAACTTCATTAAGCACATAAAATGGTTGACAGGAAAATAAAAGATTTAAAAGCATCACAACAAAACTTTAAAAAAAGAGTATAAAAAGTGCAATAAGCAACAGGCGCAGCAGTTGCAGAAAGAGCTCAAACTTATAGAGGACTCATTGGGTTTGCATAGTAGCTGTCAGCAGTTAAAAGCGACGGTAAACATAAAAGTCTTTAGTCTATTTTTAAAAGTAAGTAAGGTTGGGGCAGATCTGAGGTCTTCAGGCAATTTGTTCCAGCTAGCAGAAGCATAGTGGGTAAATGCAGCCTTCCCGTGATTTGATTTGATCCTAGGGACAGTTAATAAGCTGGACCCTGTTGACCTAAGAGTTCTAGACGGTTCGTAGCGTGGGAGCAATTCAGCTATGTATTTTGGGCCTAGGCCGTTAAGTGATTTATAGACTAATAACAGTATTTTAAAATCTATTCTCTGACACACTGGCAACCAGTGTAAGGACTTAAGAACTGGAGTGATATGATCAGCTTTCTTAATCTTCGTTAGAACTCTAGCAGCAGCATTCTGAATAAGTTGAAGTTGCCTAAGTTCTTTTTTGGAGAGACCAGAAAAAAGGCTATTGCAGTAGTCTAACCTACTATAAATGAAGGCGTGAATTAGTTTTTCTAGATCCTGTTTGGACATGTATCCCCTAATTCTTGCTATATTTTTAAGATGATAAAAAGCAGATTTTCTAATTGACTTAATGTGGGAGTTAAAATTGAGATCGGAATCAATAATAACTCCAAGATTTTTGACTTGATCCTTAGGCTTCAGGGATAGAGACTCAAGGCGTACAGTGATTTTAAGCCTTTGTTCTTTGGGGCCAAACACGATCACCTCAGTTTTGTCTTTGTTTAGCTGTAGGAAATTCTGGCACATCCAGTTATTTATTTGATCAATGCACTGGCACAATGATTCTATGGGGGCATAGTCAGCTGAGGAAAGAGTTATATACAGCTGAGTGTCGTCTGCATAGTTATGATAGGCTACTTTGTTTTTTTGCATAATTAGGCCTAGAGGGAGCATATAAAGGTTGAAGAGAACGGGCCCCATAATGGAGTGTGTGTGTGTGTGTGTGTGTGTGTGTGTGTGTGTGTGTGTGTGTGTGTGTGTGTGTGTGTGTGTGTGTGTGTGTGTGTGTGTGTGTGTGTGTGTGTGTGTGTGTGTGTGTGTGTGTGTGTGTGTGTGTGTGTGTGTGTGTGTACACACGCAGGTACCTGGTAGGGCTGCAACAACAGAGGCAGCAACAACACTGGACCGGTTTAAAGTTACAGGGAAAGCTAGCATGTATTCCCACTGCAGATCATACAGTTTCCCATACAATATTCAAGAACTACGCAGTTAATGAGGATATTCTTACATTTGCAGTTAAAGCCAGATTACAGGTCCTCCCAACCAGACTCAATCTCTCTCTGTGGTACCCCAATACATTTTCTCCTCATTGCCTGCACCATCATAACACCCCAACCATAGAGTCACTGTCACATATTCTGAATGGCTGCCATGTATACAAAGGTATGTATATTTCCAGACACGACAGGATTGTTGACTTACTGGTTAAGGACATGCTTCTATACATCCCACCTTCTTCTACTGAAGTTTATACTCACACAAGGGTTTCATCTGACATGTTCATACTATGCAATAACGAAACTGAGATCTTTTCAAATGTGACAGCCAATACACCAGATGTTGTTGTTGACGAAGAAAGCAGAGAAGTCACCATCTTAGAAGTAGGCTGTACGTTTGACTATAGTCTGGAGGAGACATTCCTTGCTAAGGTTTTAAAATACCAACCTCTCAAAAATGAGATTGAACAACTCGGGTACAAGTGCAAACTACTTGTGTTTATATTTGGAAGCCTTGGCAAAGCCAAGTGACAAAAATTCCAAAGCCAAAAGCTAAAGCATTAGCAAAATTCTGCTCAATATCTGTGATAATAGGCAGCCGCCACATATGGAGGAGACGCTGCTTCCTGTATCCATAGACAGATCAGACATGTCAATGAGATTCTGAGCTTGTATGTGCATCTACCACTATTTGTGTTCAAGAATTTCTCTTGTAAAATGTGAACATAAATAAATATATTAAATGTGTGTGTGTGTCATGTCAAAGTTACAGGGCTACATGTTCACAATATATGGCTCTGTAAAAATTCAGATTTCAACCTTTTGAAGTTATATCACCTATATATGGCCTATCTAAAGATAGGCCATTCAAGCTCTGATTTCACCAAACAATGAGACTCTTAACGCCACATTGCAGATTTTCAAGCAGGTTTGTGTCATTACATACCGAGAGCTTCCTTTTGATTCACAGAACTTCCTGGACCAATCAATATAACGTGACCTGGGACATTGTGGAAAGTGAAGCCAACCAAGTTCCTCCACATTTCTATTTGCAGGAATGGAGTTTACTTTTGAATTAGTTTGTTTATTTGCACAGTATAAAAACAAGATAAAAAACACAGTAATGACAATTGTACTTTTCAATCGTGAAATGCAGTCAGCTGCTGGCTGCTGCATGTCATTATGGTCAATGGGAAAAATTAGGGGTCTTTGTAAATTAATGTACACTAGCGGAATACCCGTGTAGTGTATTGGGCTGCACAGCCATTGTTCACTCACTCACTCACTCACTCACTCACTCACACAAACACACAGTGAGAGACTTTGCATTGTTATTATAATTTAGTTTTGACACACACACACACACACACACACACAGAGACTTTGCATTGTTATTATAATTTAGTTTTGATTCTGATACCTGTTGGAGCACACAATCACTGGCCATTTAATCAGGCCTCGCTCACAGAGTTGGCATGGACCTCTCCCCAGAGGGTTTTCATAGTCCACTTCTTTGACTGATTCCAACTCCACTCAGCTGTGCTCATCCACTCAGGTGATCTCCATCATTAGCTAACGAATTGAGCTCTCCATGGTGCTGAAACTGTTGACTAATTTTAATTAGCAATTAGTCTGCCCTAATTAGGCTACCTAATTCAAAAATCTGGCTCCGTTAGGTCACCCGCAGGAGTGCTCTTTACACCTCCCGAAAGATTCAGCGTGATCGCACCTAAAATGGCAGCACAGCTGTGGCAGAATATGGGCAGAATACAATTTGCTCACACACACAGACACCGTTTCTCAATGTCAAGGATCCTTCCTCGGCAGGACTTGTCCTTCCTAGTCACTTCCTTCTGTAGGCAAGAGTCCTTCCTCACATTGGAAGAGCAAACATTTGGAACAGGCTAGCGTCGCGAGTGTGCGATTGCATCATGGTCACAGTTGCTAACATCATGGGATGGGCATTGCAAATTAGCTTAGGCTACAAATGCTGTGATACATAACATCAGACGTTTCTTGGTAAATGTTATGTTGATATTGTGACGATTCTGGTATTCGTCCAGGAATCAGGAGGCTTGTAGTTGGTACAGGCTTTTATTCACAGTTATTGCATACAACTCTAGGCGGTTGTCACGCTCCTAGCTAGCTGCCAGCTTCCCCGCTTTCTGTTCATACCCACTGGCCTCACCTTCAGACCGGAAGTCCCACTTCCACCCCGTTCCCCAGGAACAACCCCACACATCAGTTCCTAGCTAAAACCCCGGATCGCTACATTATCTCCTCCCAACAAAGCCAGCGCCCACGCTGGCACCCACCAAACACACATCCCCCTGTACCAACAATAACACACCAACTTGTTTCCCGTCAACCCCCACCGACATTCAATTTCCCCACAACATTCCCCTTCAAGGCCTCTTTTCTTTTTCTTCAACACATCACTTAATTTTCTCCATTCCACCACCACCATTTTTACATTTTCTTTTCTTTTTTTTCTCTTTTTGCATTAATTTCAATTCAACACCATCATTTAATTACTTCACATCATCCATTTGTCCCTTATCATACTAGAACCGTTCTTTCCCCATACCCTCCAGTTCAACTCAAACCCATCACATTTACATTATCTTCTTTCTTTTCACATCCATTTCAACCACCACCATTTCCACCCTCTCTTTTTTTTTTTTTTTTTTACATCACAAAGTCCTCGTAACGACCCGGAGCCCGTTGCTCTCTGCGCGGCCGTGTTACCCTCTGTGATTCTGCCTGCGGGACCAGGCCCGCCTGCAGTGTCTCGGGGACAGCAAGTCTCTGGGTGGTGGCCATCCGGTCACGACCGGACGTACCTCTCCGTGGAAAAGGAGTCCTCCATCCAGCGGATCTGGGTGGGACCGCTGGGCGTTTGAGACCCTGAGGGAGGATGCACCCCCCCCTGTACGGGGCCAACCTGTCCCGGTGGAGTACCTTCCTGCCACCAAGTGGCATCTGCACTCTGTATACCACCTCCCCCATTCTCTCCAGGACTCTGCAAGGTCCCGTCCAGTGACAGTCCAGTTTGGGGCATCACCCTTTCTTCCTCCGGGGTGTGTACACCCAGACTGGCTCCCCGGCCTGGAAATGGTTCCCCTTCGCCCTCACATCATAGTTCCTTTTTTGTCTCATGCCCGCCTTCTCCAACTGATCTCGAGCGAAGTTATGAGCGGACTCCAACCGGTCTTGCAGCCTCCTGGCATCTCCCTGCATACTCTCTCCCCGGGGGCGCATCGGGTGCGTCCGGGGGTTTGCCAAACGGCATTTCCGCTGGCGTCTGCAGTTCTCGGCCCAACATGCTTGGCCAAGGTCTTGGAGAGGCTGGTTCATAATCAGCTCAGCCACTTCATGGCCTCAAACAACATCCTGACCAACTTGCAGTCCGGGTTCCGGCCGGGGCACGGGTGCATCACAGCTACCCTGAAAGTCCTGGATGACATCATCACTTCCCTGGACTCCAAGCAGGTCTGCATCGCTGCCTTTATTGATTTAGCTAAAGCTTTCGACTCAGTGAACCATTCCATCCTCTTACAGAGGCTCTCCAGCATTGGCCTCTCACCAAAATCATGCAAATGGTTTGCCAGTTACCTTGCTAACCGTGCTCAGCAGGTGAAGTCAGAAAGCATCTTGTCCGACCCTCTTACCATCTCTAAAGGGGTGCCTCAAGGCTCCATCTTGGGCCCATTGCTGTTCTCCATCAATGATGTAGCCAAGGCTGCTGGAAATTCACTGATCCACCTGTATGCCGATGACACCATCCTGTATTCAACGGGCCCTTCCACTCTGCGGCATCCACCCTTCAACTCAGTCTCACCAATATTGAGCAGTCATTTCACAGCCTCCATCTGCTTCTTAATTCCAAGAAGACGAATTGTATTCTTTTCGACAGAAAACACGATACCACCAGCGCCCCCAAGATCACCTGTGCCGACGGCTCCGAGCTGGAATTTATCACATCGTACAAATACCTTGGCCTCTGGCTGGACCCATCCCTCTCTTTCAATACTCACATAAAACACCTACAGTCTAAAGTCAAAGCTCGCCTGAGCTTCTTGTACCGCAATAAAGCTTCTTTCACCCGTTCTGCCAAACACACGCTTGTCAAGATGACCATCCTGCCCATCTTTGATTACGGCGACACCATCTACAGAATGGCATCCCAGAGCGCCCTCAAAAAACTGGACACGCTTCATCATTCTGCCATCCGTTTTGCCACTGGCGCACCATTCACCACTCATCACTGTGACCTTTACAACCTGCTCGACTGGACATCCCTTCACACCAGACGGCTTCTTCACTGGCTCCAGCTCATCTACAAATCCATTCTTGGCAAAACTCCTCTCTACCTCTCCTCCCTTCTACACTTCTCCAGTTCCGACTACAATCTTAGATCCAGTAACTTCATCCGACTCTCCGTTCCGAAAGTCCGCACCGTTTTTGACGCTTTGCGTCAGCTTACGACTGGAACACTCTACAAAACACCCTCAAACTCACGGTCCTCTCATCGCTCACTGCTTTTAAGCAAAACCTGCAACAGATTGTAATTGACTGTTGTACCTGTTGACCTCCTCCCAACCACACACATACCCCCATTCCCTCCTCTTCTCCCTTCCCTGCCCCTTCACCCCCTCCCTCCCTCCCCCCCTCCTCTTTCTCTCTCTTCCTCTCTCCCTCTCCCTCTCTCTCTCTCTCTCTCTCTCATATTGTTATTGTAGCCTGTGTTTGTATATAGTATGCTCCTATTACTACTGTAAGTTTTTTCTTGTATTTATATAACCTTGTTTTTATTTCAGCCTCCCACCCCCTTCCCCCAAAAGGCCCTTGCTTTTAGTCAGGCTGCTTTTGTATATAAGAAATTGTTCTTACTTGCTTGCCTGGGTAAATAAAGGTTAAATAAAAATAAAAATGAGCAGAGCTGGTGTGCAGGAGGTGGACTCTTGGACAGCAGACCTGTAGGCCATGAGGATGAGGGGGAGTTGCGTGTCCCAGTCCCTCTGGTGTTCCTCGGTGAGGATGGCCAACTGTTTCCCCAGCGTCCTATTGAACGACGTGGTCCTGTCTAAGGCGGCAGAGGGTTTTATTGACTCCAAAGTGTCCAGCTCCCGCGGTTCCATGGCAGCTCTTGCACACATCCTCTCTCAATGTTTTTGGCACCACCTTCCGCCACTTGCTTTCCCCCGTCGCTGGCTCCTTCCAGGACTTCAGCAGCACCCCGTCGCTCAGACACAGGGTTTCAAACTCTGACCACAGCCCTTTTGTTGTG
This sequence comes from Poromitra crassiceps, assembly GCF_964638095.1. Taxonomy (NCBI): domain Eukaryota; kingdom Metazoa; phylum Chordata; class Actinopteri; order Beryciformes; family Melamphaidae; genus Poromitra; species Poromitra crassiceps. The sequence continues at coordinate 110,648,208 of NC_139624.1, forward strand.
GCGGTGGCCCCTGCCACCTCTCCCCAGGGCGGCTTCTGGCCGTCCTCTACCCACTGCAGGACTGGCCACAACTCCGTGTCTTGCTCCTGATGGGCTCTCAAACCGCCGCTTCAGCCACCTGCAGCCCCCTGCACACCGGCCCGTTTCCAGTGTGGTTGGGGCATATCCTCGCCTCCTCCTGGAGTTCTCTCTCCCTCACTTCTCTCTTCTCGCAGTACACACACCCCCTCTCGGCGCAGGGGCGTCGTGACAGGGCGTCTGCGTTGACGTGGCGCGCTCCGGCCCTGTGCTCTATGGTGAAGTTGTAGTCCGCCAGCCTTTCCAGCCAGCGACACACCTGCGCCTCCGGCTCTCGGAAGGACCACAGCCACTGTAAAGCTGAGTGGTCGGTCCTGATGGTGAATTGAGGCTGCCCCAGGAGGTAGTATCTGAAGTGCCGTAATGCTTCCACGACGGTGAGGAGCTCCCGGCGGGTGACGCAGTAGTTTCGTTCTGTTTTGTCAAAAGTTTTGCTGAAGTACGCCACCACCCTCTCGCCGCCCGGCCCCCCCTGGGACAGCACGGCCCCCATACCTCCACTGCTGGCGTCAGTGTCCAGTAGAAACGGCAGGGTGGGGTCTGGTGCTCTGAGCACAGGAGCCTCCGTCAGCGCCTTCTTGAGGGATTCGAACGCCAGCTGGCATTCTGCCGTCCAGTGGAAGTCTGTGTTTTTTTCTTTCAGCCGGAACAGGGGCTCGGCGATTTTAGAAAACCCCTTTACGAATTTCCTATAGTATGAGGCGAGCCCCACAAAGCTCTCGAGCTGTCCCTTGTCCCTGGGGGCGGGCCACTCCACTACCGCCCGTGTCTTCTCCTCTAGTGTGCGGATGCCCCCCGCGCCAATGCCGTGTCCCAAGAACTCCACTTCCCTCTTCATGAAGTGGCACTTGTCTGGGTGTAACTTCAGACCCGCCCCGGCGATCTTCTTCAGGACCTTCCGTAACGCCTCCACTGCTGCCTGGAACGAGCCACCGTGTGTCAATATGTCATCCAGATACACGACACATTCGCTTTGGGGAATGTCCGCCAGCAGCTTCTCCATTAGTCTCTCGAACGTTGCTGGTGCGTTTCACAGCCCGAAACTGAGGACTCGAAACTGCCACAGCCCCCTCTCGGTGCGGAAGGCAGTCTTTGACTTGGCTTCGTCGCAGAGGGGCACCTGCCAGTAGTCGCTGCGCAGGTCTAGGGAGGAGAACCAGGATGACTCCCCCACCGCATCTAACAGCTCATCGATGATGGGCAACGGGTACGCGTCTTTCTTAGTCACTTTGTTCAGCCCCCTATAGTCCACGTAGAATCTCATCTTCGAGCTATTTTTCTTTTTTACCAACACCACCCCCGACGCCCATGGGCTTTCGGACGGCTCAATGATCCCCGCGTGCAGCATGTTCTCAACGGCCTCATTCGCTACTTCCCTCCGTGCTGCCGGAACTCGACGGGGATGCGATCTGATGGGCCACGCCCCCTCCGTGTCTATTTGGTGCTGCAGGTGTGTACGGCCCAGCTCATCATCTGACCTCGCGAAAATGTCTTTATGTTCCTCTATTACTCGCCACAGTTCTTCGCTCTGTTGGGGTTCTAAACCCTCGCTCTGGCGTTTATGTAACCTTCTCAGCACCGCCAACCTATCTGTCTCCCCTTCCGCATATAGCGGTGGCGGAGGGGAAGGGTTCTGATGTGGGGGAGGGGTTTGAGGCGGGGCAGGGGTCTGGGTTGGGGGAGGGGCTTGGTGCGGGGCAGGGGTCTGGGTTGGGGGAGGGGCTGGGGTTGGGGCGGGGGCAGGGATCGCTGGGCGGGGACGGTGTGCAATCGTGACGCTGTAGACGGTGATGCTATTGACATTGGGGTGCTACCCCGGAGTGGCGGGGAGGTGGACCATCTTGACTACTGGCCCCCCAGAGAACCCAAGTGTCCTCTCCCACACGTCTACTGTGCAGTGATTTAGTGTCAAATAGTCCTCCCCCAAGATACAGGGCTCCCCCATCTCCACCATCTTCCACGCTGGCTCTTCCCGTGGCGGGCTCTCCACTGCCATTCTCGCCACGGGGGCGGCCTCCATCGTGCCGCTGCTCGTGCCCCAGCCCTCCACAGTCTCTCTCTCCAGCGCCAACTCCAGCGCTTCCTCCAGTGTTTTCAGCCGTCTCAGCATTATCTGGTTGCTTAGACTCCGCGGCTTGATTGCCTGGATAAAGTCATTTCTGGCCAACTCATCTAGCGCCTCCGGCGGCAGCTGGCTGTACGCGCGCCGGCTGAGAATCTCAATGTCTGTTGCCAGTGCACGCAGCGACTCACCCGGCCGTCTGTGTCTGTTACACAGCTCCGCGACCAGCAGAGGTGTAGTGCTATCTGGAGAAGTGGGGGAACGCACCTATAGCTCTATGGGGAACACTCCCCTCCCCTGGCACACGCACAGGTCCCAACAACCCCCCCCCCCCCCCCTTCCCCGCACGCAAATACGCGTTATTATGGAACCCACACCGCGGTTCCGGCAAAACCATGCCCTGTGCCCGCCTACGTGGCAGTCAAGCTCCGGGATTGGCCAGGAGCGAGTATTTTATTCCCTTTTGACAGCTCTGCCTCTTGACAGCTCGGATCTCCCACATCACAAACACTGCGCCCAGCCCGGCGATTTCATTAACGGTGCCCCAAACAAAATTATTTTCGCTTGTGAAACAAATGTTCAGTGTAAAAATCATAGGCAGCGTGAGGGCATCACGCATGGGACAAAAGCACATAAACAGCTCGACTTGCACTAGGCTATATGAGATAAGAAAGGCCACATCTGGCCATGAAATAAAATAATACATTATGATGCATAATATGCTAAAAATTATTATAATTATCACTGGTATGGCCAAATTGAGATAATTTTCCATTCCTTCACAAAGAAGCAATGCTCACCTCTATTCGATTAAGGCAGCCGTGCAAGTCTCCATGCACTGCGCATTCCACAACAAAAAAACATCGCCAGCTCAGATTGTTCATTTGTTTTGTTTTCGCCAGATAGTCCCGTATTCTGGTTTAACACGCTTTCTCTAAATTGGCCCAGTTGGCGTTGTGGGCGCTGGTAGATGCGTTCCATAACACACAGTCAGAATGTAGGCTATTCTGTTGCACACTGAATGTATTCTGTTACACACTGTTAATGCGTTAATTGTAGCAATATAAGTTCATATCAGCTTGTAGCCTACGAATCGGGAGCTGTAACAACGATCAAAGCGGCTGGATCAGGTGAGCTGGCGCTGCCCAATTACGCACAGGGAGGAGACCACGGCTTCAATGCGCAGATGAAATATCATCAAAGTTGCCAATTGATTTGTACTGCCGCCACCCACAAACGGGCATTTCTGCACTCCTCCAGTTTGCCCATGACATTATTCAGGTGTTTGTTGTTTTTCTTCCTTGGGAAGAACCGTGGTGGGTCCCATAATAACGCATCGCAGTCGCACTCTTCTTCATGCTGTCGTAAATAATAACGCACAAAACACCCCTTGGAGAAGTGTGGGAACGCCGTTCCCCCGCGTTACATTAGCACTACACCTATGGCGACCAGGATGCCCTGCTCTTCGCATCGGCCAAAACGTCTCCGCAGGGCCCCCACCACCACATCAAAGTCCTTTTTATCGGCCATCGCCGACACGCACGTTATAGTTATATACAAACTGAAAAAACAGCCCCCAGCATTCCGAACCGCCCACTGCTGGTCAGACCAATCAGACGACATCCTGAGGGACTGTTTTGACCAAGTAGCATGGGAGGAGTTCAGAGTGGCAGGAGACCTGGGTGCCTACGCAGAGACGGTGTCATGCTTCATTAAGAAGTGTACTGACGACATAGTCCCGACAAAGAAAGTCAAAATAATGCCCAACCAGAAACCCTGGATCAACAGCGAGGTCAAGGCAGCCCTGCACGCCAGGACCACCGCCTACAGTTCAGGCACACCAGATCAATACAAGCAGGCACAATATGCCCTCCGGACCGCTATTAAAAAAGCACAGAGAGACTACGGAAGGCAGCTGGAGTCAAAACTGGACACCAACAACCCCAGACACCTGTGGAAAGGCCTCCATGCTGCTACAGACTTTAAAGAGGTGAAACGACAGAACCCCAGCACGTCACCCACCCTACCGGATGAACTCAACGCGTTCTACGCTAGATTCGACCCCTCTGCCAGAGCGCCTCCCATCCACCCCCCCCCCTCCCCTCTCCCACCCCTCTCCCACTCTCCCCCCCCCATCACCCCCCTCCCTCCCCTCACCCCCCCCCCCTGCCACCCCTCCCCCCTCTCCATCCCCCCCCCTCTCCGTCCCCCCACCACCCTTCCTCCCCCCCCCCCCCGACCACCATCCCTCCTCCCCCCCCCCGACCACCACCCTCCCCCCTCTCCCCCCCCCCCACCAACTCCCCTCCCCCCCCCTCCCACCCCTCAGCACCCCTTCCCATTCACACCCAACCACCAACCCCCCCCACCCCCCACCCACCCCCCCCCCACCCCCACAGATCCAGACCACCCTCTCACCATCACTGAGGATGAAGTGTGCCGGTCGTTCCTGCGTATCAACCCACGCAAGGCGGCCGGCCCGGATGGCATCCCCGGGCGGGTCCTCAAGGCCTGCGCTCACCAGCTGGCACCCGTATACACAGACATCTTCAACCAGTCCCTCTCCCTCCGACGAGTCCCCCCCTGCTTCAAAGCAGCAACAATCATCCCCATTCCCAAACAGCAAAAAGTGACCAGCCTCAACGACTGGCGCCCAATAGCCCTCACACCAATAGCCAGCAAGTGCTTTGAGAAGCTGGTCATATCAAAGATCCGCCCCACACTCCCCCCGGACCACGACCCGCTGCAATTTGCATACCGCCCCAACAGGAGCACAGCGGATGCAGTAGCACACGTGCTCCACACCGCCCTGTCCCACCTGGAGGGGAAGGACACCTATGTAAGAATGCTGTTCGTGGACTACAGCTCAGCATTCAACACCATAGTACCCTCCAGGCTGGTAAGCAAACTAAGGGATCTGGGACTAAACACGGCAATGTGCGACTGGATCCAGGATTTCCTGACAGACCGCCGCCAGGTGGTGAGGGTGGGCAACCTCACCTCCTCCCCACTGACCATTAGCATAGGAGCGCCCCAGGGGTGCGTCTCCAGCCCCTTCTGGTACGACCTCTACACCCACGACTGCGTGGCGACTCAAACTTCAAACACAATTGTGAAGTTTGCAGACGACACAGCGGTCGTGGGGCTGATCTCGGGGGGCGACGAGACGGCCTACAGAGAGGAGGTGGGGGTACTGGAACAATGGTGCCAGGACAACCACCTCTCCCTGAACGTCTCCAAGACCAAGGAGATCATTGTAGACTACAGGAGAGGGGGGGGCGCACACCCCCCAATCACCATCAACGGCACAGTGGTGGAAAGGGTGGACAGCTTCAAGTACCTGGGAGTCAACATCCACCAGGACCTGACCTGGGCCGGCCACACCGCCACTGTTGTCAAAAAGGCCCAACAGCGACTACACGGACTCAGGCGCCTGAAGAAATTCGGGCTGAGGAAAGAAATCCTCGGGGACTTCTACAGAGGCACCATTGAAAGCCTGCTGACAGGCGGCTTCACCGCCTGGTACGGGAACTGTACCACCATGGACCGCAGAGCGCTAAGGAGGGTGAGGCGCGCGGCCCAGCACGTAACAGGAGGTGAACTGCCAGAACTGCACGAACTGTACAACCAGCGGTGCCTCAGGAGGTCCCTGAAGATCATCAAAGACACAAACCATCCCCACAACAGCCTGTTCTCCCTGCTACCCTCAGGGAGGAGATACAGGGTTCCAAAAACACGCACAAATCGCTTGAGGAACAGTTTCTTCCCGCAGGCCACGAGACTCCTAAATATCGTACCGTACCGTACTGCAGCTGCTACTATTACGGATGCCTAACGTTTAATTGTAAATTTAAGTGTATGTTTAATAAGGTGCCTAACGTTTAATTGTAAATTTAAGTGTATGTTTAATAAGGTACATGCTATTTGCACATGTATGTATAAAACGTCGAATTTGGAATGTCTGAACACGTCTAACGTATGCACATGACATGTGCACCTATGTGCAATGAATATGCCACTGTCGTATAAGCCACCGACTTGTCTTATTGCTTATAGATGCCTATTTCTTATTGCCTTATTGCTGTCTTATTGCTTATTGATGCCTATTTCTTATTGCCTATTACTTATTGCTTGTTGCCTATTTGTACTATGTCGTAAACGGAGTCCACTGCACAAGAATTTCACACGTGGTACTTGTACCATGGAGTGACAATAAAAATCTTGAATCTTGAAATCTTGAATCTTGAATCTTGAGCTCTCTCCTCTCCCGACCAGCCATTCATGTCTGCAGCGACGTTAAACTGATGGCAGTACGCCTCCCACTCGCCTTTACCTTTGTATTTCGGGGCGCTCACATCCTTCCTGCTTCGTCGGGCGCCGTCCCCCGCTGCCGCGGCCCGTGCCATAGCCTCGTCACCGGCCCGCGTGATAGCTTCCGTGGCTACGGCGGCTCCGGCGTCTGGCTCGAGCTTCACCCTCGCCATCACCTGGCTTTCCACGGCCCGCTCCGTCTGGGCCGCTGCGGGAGCGACTTTGTCCGCCTGCCCGTGCTTCTCCCCGGCCGCCTGGCTGATCTCCCGGGCTTTCTCCCTCTCCGCCTCTCGTCTTTTCCTCTTCCGCTCCATCCTGAGAAGTTTCTTTACCATCTCGGCCGACAACGGAGGCAATAACTCCACGCTTCACTTCTAACACCAATGTGACGATTCTGGTATTCGTCCAGGAATCAGGAGGCTTGTAGTTGGTACAGGCTTTTATTCACAGTTATTGCATACAACTCTAGGCGGTTGTCACGCTCCTAGCTAGCTGCCAGCTTCCCCGCTTTCTGTTCATACCCACTGGCCTCACCTTCAGACCGGAAGTCCCACTTCCACCCCGTTCCCCAGGAACAACCCCACACATCAGTAGCTAAAACCCCGGATCGCTACAATATGATAAAACAAACAAAAAAAGCTGGCAACAATCATTTCATTCGTGCACATAGAATTGTGGGTAATTCACGTGCGCCGAGTGTACACATGGGCATCCTCGAAATGTCTCGCTTCTGAGGACGCAGTCCTTTGTAGGATTCAGACATTGGAACAGAACTCCGGCCGGCTCCAATGACGTAACATCCTTGAAATCCAGCCAAATGAGGATCCTTCCTTGACTTTGAGAAACGACAAGAGAATTGCATTCTGATTCTAGATTGCTGGGAGTTAGGACCCCGCCCCCATCCTCCCCCCCCCCCCCCCGGTCTGGAACACGGTGGTCTCAGATTCATCATAAATCAATTATGATGTCATCAGCAGAAGAGAAGAGTCAACTGGTCTGATCTACACACAACAAAATAATAACACAACATGCAAGACTGAGACTGAGCTGTAACTGGATAATCAATCATATCAAGGATTTATTTTCAATATTGATAGATACTGTATGTCACAATATGGTTTGTGTATGTAAAAGCATGTTAAAGGGACAGTTCACCCCAAAATCAAAAATAGGCCTACATATTTTTCCTCTTAGCTGTAGTGCTATTTATCCGTCTAAATAATTTTGGTGTGAGTTGCCAAGTTTTGGAGATATCGGAGATCTCACTAGCTGCAGAGGGTGTAGTTTGGTTGAAAGAAAATAGTTCCTATGAAACTGCTCACCACAAGGTCTGTGGATTATCTTGAGTAATCGGTTCATGATTTCTGGAATGAGACATTGCTGTTGAGTTTTGAGTTTTTCAAATGTATTTTGTTGGTGCTTTGAGCACCACAAGCCGAGTGCCATCCAGTTCCATTGTATACAATTTTGCCATGGCAACTCATACCAAAATGATCTATGGATAAATAGCACTCCAGGTAAGAGGGAAAATATGTATTTTTGATTTGGGTGTGAACTGTCCCTTTAAATAATCCAATTGATGTTCATTGCATTGAACCACGTGGTAACTTGGTGTAAAATGATCACAGAAAAAAAAAATCATGTTACTCTGCTGTTTACCCACAGTCACTAAGGATACAGATCCCTCTTGTACAATTAAGCCAATCAGATTCTGAATCAGCACTAAAAGAAGGGCGGCCCTTCCAGAATGGCCAGCCAATCAGAGCAGCGGTTCATTATAAGAATTATAAGAAGCTGTTTATGTAAAATGGCCTATTTTCTATGTAAAAGTATGTATACGTATGTGATGTATTGTTGTCATAATCTGGTGGTAATCTGATACGAAGGTCAGATTGCCAGCCTGGGACCCCAGGGCTGATGATGAGAACGTGTGTACACACACACACACACACACACACACACACACACACACACACACACACACACAGACACACACACACACTTGACAGTACAAAACAACATAATTTTTTTTATTATTGGTTGGCATGCAAATGGTCAAACTGTGAGATAATGGAGATGCATGAATACAGTAGATGCATGAGAGAGAGTGAGGTACACTGTTTTCATGTAGGCCTAATCTATCATGTAGGAGCTATTGAAAATCCAAACAAGTTTGAATGTTTTTCTGTTTCAAATAATGATGTGTGTACACTTGTATGATGCAAAAACACAATTTTCTAAAGAGTTTTGCAAGAATTGTTTGCTTTTGCAAGAGATGTATAATGTTTTGGTGTTGTGGTATAAGGTTATGTGGTTAGTGTGTAGAGTTTTGTAAAAACAGCCTTTGATTTCAAAGATCGTGCCTAATAAGCAACCAGAAAAAAGTACATCTGACGCTTTGTACTCTTACCGAAGGAGATTTTTACACCAGTAGCCTACTTTTACTTCAGTAAAATAGCAGCAGTGTAACATTACTTCTACTTGAGTAGTACATTTTAATATCCTACTCTTTCCACTGCTGTATTTGAAGCGGCTGCTGACTCCAGAGCAGTTTAAGGTGTTCACATTCCTGAGGCAACATGCTTTATATACAACAGATGAGAGGATGGAGCAAATCCAGACACACACACACACACACACAGTAAACGCAGGCAGACATGCACAGTACAAGCGTGCGTATAGTATAGATCAGTGGTTCTCAACCGTTATCATATCAAGGTCCATAATTTAGTCCACATTAGAGCCACATTTAATGAGATTTAGTTTCTCACCCAAATTTGAGAATAGTTTTATTGTCAGACATGATTTAGTCCAGAACTCCACACTATCCTTATTGTAGGTACAGAGATAACAGAGAAACTAGCATAAAAAAGTAATTCTTCTACATTCTCTAATTGCTCGTGTAAATGAAACCATGACGTTTAATGATGTATCAATAGGCTGGGGAGTGGGGACCCGGTACCCCTGGGATGCCCTCAAGGACTCCTGCTGATCCCCGGACCCTGCATGTTGAGAACTAGCAGAATAAAGGATTCACTTGCAGCTTTCAGCAGATTCATGAAAGAGCAAAGACCTGGAGGCAGACTCGACGCTCATGCCAGTCTGTAACTTGACCTGGAGGCAGACTCAATGCTCATGCCAGTCTGTAACTTGACCTGGAGGCAGACTCAACGCTCATGCCAGTCTGTAACTTGACCTGGAGGCAGACTCAATGCTCATGCCAGTCTGTAACTTGACCTAGAAGCAGACTCGATGCTCATGCCAGTCTGTAACTTGACCTAGAAGCAGACTCAATGCTCATGCCAGTCTGTAACTTGACCTGGAGCCAGACTCAATGCTCATGCCAGTCTGTAACTTGACCTGGAGGCAGACTCAATGCTCATGCCAGTCTGTAACTTGACCTAGAAGCAGACTCGACGCTCATGCCAGTCTGTAACTTGACCTAGAAGCAGACTCAATGCTCATGCCAGTCTGTAACTTGACCTGGAGGCAGACTCAATGCTCATGCCAGTCTGTAACTTGACCTAGAAGCAGACTCGACGCTCATGCCAGTCTATAACTTAGAACAATTTATCATGTGCAGAGACTCGTTTTACTAGAACATGATTCTAGGCCTATAGTTGTTCAGTCAAAATGCATTTTGTTATTTTACTATGCTACTATCAAGACTCCTCAGCTTTTGATGTTCTGTTATTCCTCCAGTTGTCATAAATTTAGCTTCATCATTCCCCCTTCTTTTGCCTCAGTCTACTGATATACAGCATTCCCCCTTCTTTTGCCTCAGTCTACTGATATACAGCATTCCCCCTTCTTTTGCCTCAGTCTACTGATATACAGCATTCCCCCTTCTTTTGCCTCAGTCTACTGATATACAGCATTCCCCCTTCTTTTGCCTCAGTCTACTGATATACAGCATTCCCCCTTCTTTTGCCTCAGTCTACTGATATACAGCATTCCCCCTTCTTTTGCCTCAGTCTACTGATATACAGCATTCCCCCTTCTTTTGCCTCAGTCTACTGATATACAGCATTCCCCCTTCTTTTGCCTCAGTCTACTGATATACAGCATTCCCCCTTCTTTTGCCTCAGTCTACTGATATACAGCATTCCCCCTTCTTTTGCCTCAGTCTACTGATATACAGCATTCCCCCTTCTTTTGCCTCAGTCTACTGATATACAGCATTCCCCCTTCTTTTGCCTCAGTCTACTGATATACAGCATTCCCCCTTCTTTTGCCTCAGTCTACTGATATACAGCATTCCCCCTTCTTTTGCCTCAGTCTACTGATATACAGCATTCCCCCTTCTTCTTATTACATTTGATTGAAGACCAATTGTATTATTATTGAAAATGTATTTTTACCTCTGCGATGCTTTTTGATACATTATATTATGTGTCAGGCGTCTGTCTCATGCCTTCTGGTTGTTTACTTCACTGACAGGATTCTGGGCCAAAATATTTGACTGGTACTCTAAGGCCTACATAATAACCCTTCAGCCGGAGGCGGAACTCGCCATCTTCGGCTGCTCGGAGTCTTCTCTGAACTTCCCTACAGCTGTGCAACAGTCTCTGACACAGGGGACAACTGTTGCCAAAAAACTCATTCTGAAGGAATGAAAGTCCCCCTCTTCACCTTCTTTTCAATTGTGGTTGACAGACATGATCTCTGTTATAAGGATGGAGAGACTCAGGTCCCTGAGAACCAACTTACTCACTTAATGTGTCTGACTGAGCCTGTTTGTTTGTCTTGTTCGTGTATTGTTCCAAGTAAAATTGAGAAAGAAAGAAAAATACTACTACTACTACTAGGCCTACTACTGCTACTACTGGTACATTAATTTGTGTGTTCTCCAATTAATCTGGCTTACAGTAGGCTATCTTGATTTTTCTTTTCTTTTCCCAGAGGCCTCTTTGTGGTTTAGGGTTAGAACGTTTTCTTTGTTTCATAGTATTAGGTGTTTATAACAAGGTACTAGCATGTAACAATCATAGCTCTCAGATGTCAGTGGCCCGTATGCACGGCGCTAAAGTAGAAAATGTTACGACGTGGAATGCATTTGTTGAAGCCGTGCATGGGTACCATGGACATCACCATGATAGCTAGGTTGCATTTGTCTTTTTCTTTTGCTGAAGGGCATGTGAGCTAATATATTTGCGGGTGGGTGGGCCCTGTGGGAAGGGGGATTATTTGAGAGAATCGGCGTGACGTCACGACACCGCAAATCCCCTGGAAGCGCAGCAGTTAAAGTATGAGTTGTGCCAAACAAATGTTCCTATCTCAAAAACTATACAATCGCTTATATTTTGACATTCTTAGTGATTACAATCGCTTATATTTTGACATTCTTAGTGATATATATATATATATATAAAAAATATAAGTTTCATAGTGTTAGGTGTTTATGACAAGGTGTAACAAACAAGTTCAACTATTTGGACTGAGGAGAAGCCAAACAAAGTTCTTGTGCACCACTGCACAAGAACTGCAGCTGTTCTGGAGTGGCTGTGGTTGGTTCTGTTTGTTCCTGACAGAAAACGGCATTCAAGCGTCAAATGGACCTTTAGCGCCACCTAGTGGGCGTTTTAGATGTCATTCGTGGAATCAAAGCCACTTACAATGTGTGATTTACTTCTTATAGCTGACATTATGCATCATTCTGTGCAAAAGTTGCAGGTTAAAACTCAGTCCAACTGGGAACACAAGTCTGAATCTTAAAGAGGACATGAAACATTTAATCATATAACTCTAATTCATTAGGATTTAATCTCAGAAAAGACAGGATACTGCTTTCAAGGCTGAAATTGACCGTGTCGCTAGGTAGACAATATAGTACAGTTAAGTGTTGGTAATGAATTCCTTCAGGATCACATCATAATGCTGTTTCTGACTTCAATTGTTGTTTTGAATCATCAAAATGTTCAAAATCCTTAATACTGTACAATCAACCTAGTGACATCTAGCAGTGCCGTAGTTGGTGAAAAGCTGCAATGTTCATCTTTCTAGCAAATCTAGGTAGCCTACATTTCAGACTTGAAAGCAGTGTCCTGCCTTGTCTGAAGTGAAATGCAAATGAACTAGTCATATGATCAACTGTGTCACGCCCACTTTGAGTTAGAAAATACTGACCTGCCATCTGTAAACGACAACAAGTTGAAGGATGTTTTTTCCTCCTTTTTTGGGTCCCTCTGTGTGACAGAGCACAGATTAAACCAGACCCACTTCAGCTCCAGCACAGGATCTATAGAATGGAGCTGCTTGCAATATTTAGATAAAGTGGTTACATTCCTTTAGTTTGCCAGGAGCCTCCCATTTTATACATTCAGTTGGGTTGTACCCAGAACTGGTACAAAATAAATCCAAATGTTTCAGAGTTACTGTGGCATCTTTTGAAAATATTCTACTAAACACATTCTGCTCTGGTGGTGTGAATATTTTCCAACAAAATGTCTGACAAATTCCTAAACACTCACCCATCCCCTTTAATCTGACACCAAGCCAGGTTTCTTCATAGAACATGATTTGTTCCTTCAGGGCTAGGCGATATGGACGAAAACAAATATCAATATATTTGACCAAACATAGCACGCCAATACTGTAGGGATGACTATTGGTGCTTTCCCACAAATATTTACATGGGCGGGCTTTTTGTGACATAATCATCAGGAATGTGGATATATATGACTAAGTAGGTAAAGGCAAATAATATAAGTCTGCTAAGTCCAGAAAATGATATCACTTCACTGTGATAACAGCCTTTAAACACAGGAGTAGACAACACTTATGTCACATCAAGATATTATATCCAAATTCTAAGTCAATATCTAGTCTCATATCACAATATTAATATATCGATATATTGCCCAGCCATATTAGAAAGACTAAAAACAGAAAAATCACAGAATCTGCTCACTGCATAGCTCCTGATGCAAAAAATAAGTTAACAATCCAGTGTGTGGATTTTATTCTTTTCCTCTGCTTGTTTATTTAAGACCCAGCCCACTTTGTTGTCTGAGTAAGAAGGCAAAACACAAAAGTTGTCATTTCTTCACATTTATTCTACAGTCACAGTCCGTGTCAGAGCACATTCACTCGTCCGTCTCTGACTCCTCGTCCTCCTGACTGATCTGGAAGTAGCGTAGCTCATACGTCTCCTTGTCGGACGCCACCACTCTCAGCCAATCACGGAGGTTGTTCTTCTTCAGGTACTTCTTCGTCAGGTACTTCAGATACCTTGGGGGTGGGACAAACAACCCGTTACGGAGATAGGCAAAGTTTGAACTTTAAGGTTGGGGGTTCACAAAAAAACTAGAGGAAAATGAATCATTAGGATACCAGCGGTGCATTTTTAAACACACAGAAGAACACAAAGAATAACACAGGTGTCAGAGGGAGACCTGGTGAAGGTGCGTGCATCGGTGCGCGTCATTCCTACATGCATTTATGGCTACGGCCACTGCAACCAATGCAAACTTCGCCCATGGTTACATGGTTACGGAGGCTGCACTTTTCAACAATCGTTTGCGCTGTTCTGTGTACAGTACCGTAAATTCCGGACTATAAGCCGCACCGGTGTATAAGCCGCACCTGCAAAGTTGACTATTTTTTTCTTATATAAGCCGCACCGGACTATAAGCCGCGGGTGTTTTAATGGTATTTTTTTTTTTTTTTTTTGGTGTTTTAATGTTTAATTACCATATGTAAGGGTTCATGCACAGAGGGGAAAAGAGATGGCTGTTTGAGGAAGCTCCCATTTATTAACATTTCAACAAAACAACATAACACAACACCACCTGTGTTTTTTTTTACAGTGCACACAGTGTCCGCGGTGTGGTGAAAAGAGGGCAAGAGAGGAAATTAAAACAGAAGTGGATTTATAGTTAGAAAGAGTGCTAAAGAAGAGAGAATTCCGTTTTTTATTTTTTTATTTTAGTTACTCACAGTACTATTGACCAGTCCAACTCAAAAGATATTCGGCAGTTTCACTTTGAGCTCTTGTTCCGCCGCTGTCCATCAATGGTTATGACGAGTCTCGCTGGGTACAGTACGCCAAAGCGATATCCATTGACTTTAACCTTTTCGATGATGCTGTTGTATGTTGCGCGTTTCTGTTGCACCAACGCGGAGAGGTCCTGCCGGACGAAAAAGCGCGTACCCTCCCAGGTGAGGGGCTTCTTCCCTGCAGCCTGGAGGATGAGTTGACGGTCGGGCCAGCGGAGTAGGCAGATGAAGATGGCCCTCGGTGGCAGGCCGGGGTCTGGACGTGGCCGAGGCGCCCGGTGTGCCCTGTCCACCTCTGGTGGTTTCTCGCCTTCCTTCAGGTCCAGGATGTAACACAGGATTTTGCCAAGGAAAGCGTCCATGTCACCAATCTCAGCTCCCTCTTTTACATTGATCAGGCGAATGTTATTTCTTTTACTCCTGCTGATTAAGTCATCAACCTGCGTGTGCAGGGTTTCGATTTGTTTTTGCATTTTATCCACTTTCGGACTCACTGTGTTGTTTTTGTCCTCCAGTGCGCTGATGCGCTTTTCCGCATTAGAAACTCTGTTCACGGTTGCCTTTTTTTCTTTAGTGAGTGAGTGGATGGACTTCTGCACGTTTTCAAACTTGTTTTCAAGCTGCTCAAACCTCTGAGCGATGTCGGACTTAATCGATAGTGTTTCACGGAGTAAAAGTTTAGCCCAAGCCGGTGTATCTCCAGCCTCCAGCAGGTGAGTCATTTCCTCATTCATGGCGGTGATTGCTTCGTCTTTTTCTTTCTGCTTACCTGTGTTGTGTTATGTTATGTTATGTTATGTTGTTAAAAGAGGGCAAGAGAGGAAATTAAAACAGAAGTGGATTTATAGTTAGAAAGAGTGCTAAAATATCAGTATAAACTTAGACTTGACCTAATTTAAATAATATGGCATCAGTCGACCCAGTAGCCTAGATAGAAAATCAAATAGTTGGTGAATAAACTTAGTCCTGAACTGCTGAGCGGGCTATCTCAAGCCAGCAGTATCAGTATAAATTTAGACTGGACCTAATTTAATAATATGGCATCAGCCGATCCAGTAGCTCAGATATAAAATCAAATAGCTGGTGAATAAACTTAGTCCTGAACTGCTGAGCGGGCTATCTCAAGCCAGCAGTATCAGTATAAATTTAGACTGGACCTAATTTAATAATATGGCATCAGCCGATCCAGTAGCTCAGATATAAAATCAAATAACTGGTGAATAAACTTAGTCCTGAACTGCTGAGCGGGCTATCTCAAGCCAGCAGTATCAGTATAAACTTAGACTTGACCTAATTTAATTTAATAATATGGCATCAGCCGATCCAATAGCTCAGATATAAATTCAAATAGCTGGTGAATAAACTTAGTCCTGAACTGCTGAGCGGGCTATCACAAGCCAGCAGTATCAATATAAACTTAGACTTGACCTAATTTAATAATATGGCATCAGCCGATCCAGTAGCTCGGTTATAATATCAAATAGCTGATGAATAAACTTAGTCCTGAACTGCTGAGCGGGCTATCTCAAGCCAGCAGTATCAGTATAAACTTAGACTTGACCTAATTTAATAATATGGCATCAGCCGACCCAGTAGCTCAGATATAAAATCAAATAGCTGGTGAATAAACTTAGTCCTGAACTGCTGAGCGGGCTATCTCAAGCCAGCAGTATCAGTATAAACTTAGACCTAGACTACCTAGACCTGAATTAGCAGTATAATATTAGTCATCCTAAATAATCCTAATAAATTTTGATTTGACCTAATTTTATTGTTGTCTATAGAGTTAGTTCCACCTCTGCGCAGATTCCCCCGCTCTCTTCTCTCTCTCCCCCTCAGGTGTCCTTCATTGGCCTGACGTACACCCCACCGCTGCAGCCCTAGGTCCGGCCGTCATCGCCCTAGCCACCTGTCGTCACTCTAGGCCATCTACCCACTACTCCTTCTACTGTCTGACACCCCGGGCTCATCACCATCACCGACCCCTATCCTCATCATCCTGGTCACCTGCTTGCCTAAGGGAAGGGGGGGTGCCCCCCCAGCCCCCCCCCCCGCCGCCTCATCATCACCTCCAACTCCTATCCTCCCCTCCTCTTAATCATCACCTCCGACTCCTATCCTCCCCTCCCCTCCTCTTAATCCATGTCACCAACGCGGACTCATGGATTCCTCAGATCATCCTCATGGAACTCCCAATCTTGTTACCCCTTTTTGTCACCTAGCTAATTAACTAGTATTCTCTAAACCTACGAACACTTAAAGACTGCATTTTCTATTTCTTTTTGGACTCTACTTTTTAGATTTCAACTCCCTTCCCTGATCTTAGGATAATTTAAAAATTACATTTTTATATCCCTTCTGTTGGACTCTTTTTTACATTTTCAATTTTCTGTTCTCTTGTACATTTTATTTCCATAATAAACCATTCACAGAGTTTCATTATCGGAAACTCTGTGCATGGTTTAGCCCGGCATCTCTCGGCCTGTCTCGGAGGGGAGTCCCCAGATGGGGGTCCGCTGCTGTGGCCTGGGTGGGCCCGTCCCCCGCGTGGCCTGCTCTCACGCTCTCAGTCACTATGCTGGTGGCTGGGGGCTGGGGGGGCGGGTCGCGTGGGGGCTGGGTCCGTCCGGGCCGCAGCAATTGGCCCCTAGCACAACGACCTCACAAGGTTCCTCCTCAGCCAAGTCACTGGGGCAATCCATGCGGCGATCCATATGGTGGAAAGGTTTTCTTGCGTTCACTGGGGGTGAGGGGGTGCCGCTGTGTCCCGGCCTGGCCTTCCCTCCCACGCCCTATGTGGGCGGGGGCCGGGTCGGGGGGCATCGGTGCTCTTCATCACTGGTCGAGGGCTGCCGGTTGGTTTAGAACAGCTTAGGTAGGCGATAGATTAGCTACAGCCTAAGGCTGACCTGTTAGTGTTCAGGCTAAAATCAGACTAGAGCAGGGTAGGATAGGCCAGATTAGGCTGTAGATTAGCTAGATACTATGTCCCAGTTAGCTCTGGTTAATGCTTAGAGTAGTCAGTTGTCTGATCTTCTCCCCCCCCCCTCTCTTTCCCCCTTCCCCCGCTTCTTCCCTTCTTCCCCCTTCTTGTTCTCCTCTCTTTCCATGCTCTTTCCTCCCCCACTCTCTTTCCATGCTCTTTCCTCCCCCACATCCCACCGCCCCCCCCCTCCCTTCTCCTGCTCTCTCCTCATTCTCCCCCCCTCTGCTCCTTCTCCTCTTCTCCCCTATTTTCCTGAATCCCTGCCACTTCCTGCTCTCCCTTCTCTCACATTCCCCCTGCTCTCCTTCCCCTGCACCCTCCCACCTATCCTTCTCTGCCTCTCTGTCCTCCCCCCTCTCTCACATTCCCCCTGCTCTCCTTCCCCTGCACCCTCCCACCTCTCCTTCTCTGTTCTCTCCTCCTCCACATTTCCCATTTTCCCCCCACCCTCGCCCTAATCCGGGCCCGTATCCTACTCCCTCCCTCCACCCTAGACCCTACCTCTACTCTCTGTCCTCCCCCCTCTCTCACATTCCCCCTGCTCTCCTTCCCCTGCACCCTCCCACCTCCCCTTCTCTGTTCTCTCCTCCTCCACATTTCCCATTTTCTCCCCACCCTCGCCCTAATCCGGGCCCGTATCCTACTCCCTCCCTCCACCCTAGACCCTACCTCTACTCTACCTCCCCTGTACCCTTCCACCTCTCCTTCTCTGTTCTCTCCTCCTCTCTGTCCTCTCCCCTCTCTCACATTCCCACTGCTCTCCTTCCCCTGCGCCCTCCCACCTCTCCTTCTGTTCTCTCCTCCTCTCTGCCCTCTCCTCCCTCTCACATTCCCCCTGCTCTCCCTCCCCTGCACCCTCTCCTTCTCTGTTCTCTCCTCCTCCACATTTCCCATTTCTCCCCACCCTCGCCCTAATCCGGGCCCGTATCCTACTCCCTCCCCTCCCCCAACCCTAGACCCTACCCCTACCCTGGCTCTCCCTCCCCTGCACCCTCATCTCTCCTCCTCTGTTCTCTCCTCCTCCACATTTCCTATTTTCTCCCCACCTCCCCCCTCCCCTCCCTCCTCCCTCTCCCTCCTCCACTCTCCTGCTTTCTTCAAATGTTCAAATGTTATCTTTATTCTGTATATTCTTGTTACTGTGTGTTAGCTAGAATCAGCTAGACATACTTTCTGTGAAGCCCTCTGAGACATGCTTGTGAATTAGGGCTATATAAATAAACTTGACTTGACTTAAAAGAGAGAGATTTTTTTTTTTTTTTTTTTTAAAAATCCATAGATAAGCCGCACCGTTATATAAGCCGCAGGGGCCAAAAAAGGCCAAAAAACGGGAAAAAAGCCACGGCTTATAGTCCGGAATTTACGGTATATTACAATAGAAACTCAATGTTCTTCACTTTCATGTCAACATTTGGTCCGTTAGATGGATAGTGGATGTGTCATTCTGTAACAAAATCCTTTAGTGCTGAAAAGATTAGTCAATCCTAATTTTGAGTTCATCGTTTGAGTCATTTATCCAAAAAAAACACCAAACATTTGCAGGTTACTGCTTCACAGATGCTAACATTTGCTGCTTTTCTCCCATTTCATATGACTACAAATTGTTATCATTACTAGTGGAAGGACCCGTGGGAGTTAGACCCCCCCGGGAGTTACCATGCATTCCATTGCACTCGCAATTTCTGAAAAAATAAAATGACCACCGACAGGGAAAAAGTGCAATGGAACGGTCATTCAAGATGGAATTCCGAGTTGGAAACTCGGGCAGCATCCACCAAGCTTGAGTTTGCAGAGTTAAACACTCTGATGTCACAATCAATATGGCGGCGCACAAAGAGACACACGGTGATAAGCAGTTACTTTTTCACAAATTTGTCACTTTATGTAGTGTTTGTGTTATGAAACAACTTTTAGTTGCCATTTCGATTCCCATACAATTGATTTGTGTTTGATAGAAGCATGCGGTAGCCTACTACCCGTCCATGTTTGTAGGCGTACAGATGCACTGGAAGGCATTTAGAGCGGAACACGGAAATACTGCGTCAGAACTTCCAATACCCGACTTTCAAAAGAATGCACCATAAGTCTCAAACATGACATCATCACTGATGACATCATCACAACCTATAGCCTCAGCCAGGAAGGGTGACATCACTGATGACATCACATCATTAGGTAATTAGGGCAATTACCCAATTAAAAAATCCGGCTCCGTCAGATCACCCGCACGGGTGCTCTATACACTTCCTGAAAGTTTCAGCCCGATTGCATGTAAAATGGCATAAGCTGTGGCTGGACAAAACTCTTCTCATTCTTATATACATGTATGGGGCTGCTGGTCAGACTAAATAAACAAATTTAAGACTCAGTCAATTTGAGTTCTGACAATGTGTGTTGGCCATTTGTCAGTTTGGACATTTTGTAGATTAAATGATTAATAGAAAATAATAATAATAATAATAATAATGAAAACAATCGTTTGTTGCATAAAATGGATGTCTTTGATGGAACAGATGGATTGTTCAGGCCACCATTCGACTTTATTGGTCCATTGTTGGATGAAAGTAAAGTATGCTGGGTGACACTTTCTATATAAATCTCACCACTGTCTATTTTTTAACGGCATTTCACCTTAACTCCAACATCTCCCATGAGACTGCAGCAGACAGGAAGCTGGTCTCACCAGACTGTAGCAGACAGGAGGCTGGTCTCACCTTTTGGAGAACTGCTTCTCCGACGTGACGTTGATCTTGTTCTTCATGCGGCCGACCTGGACCAGGTTCCCCAGGTTCCCAGTCTTCCCGTTCACCTTGATCCTCTCTTTGAGGAACGTTTCCTATTGGACAGAGCACAGTGACACACTAGGGAAGAGAACCCTAGGTTTTTCGAGCTAGGGAAGGGAACCCTAGTCCACACACAGCGTTAGCCACTCTCTCCGGCAGACAACACAGGCAGCCATCATAGATGAGGTTAATTAGAAGATCAATTAAATAAAAAATAGAAAAAAGTAGTTAAATGAACAATCATCACATCTTCTATCAAAGAGAATGTTAAACAGGGTTGCCACACATGTTCTCCATTTCAATGAAAATTAATTTTCTCTGAGCTTTACTTCATGGCTGGATTTTAAGACTAGATGTTGATGTTCAATGATTTATATAGATAGTCATTCTATCTATAGATTATAATTCCTCCTAACAAATATTGTGTGAAATGACAGGGAGTCTACCACTTCACAACATATCGTTAAGATGGAGATACATTTACTGTTTTTTACCCAGTTCCTTAACTTTTATCTGAAAATTAACAGATCTGTACCCAGTCAGAAATACTGGTTTGAGGCTTTAAGTGCTTCATGTAGACTTACAAAGTTAGCAGAGTCCAGGATGCCGTCCTCCACCGGGTGAGTCAGGTCCAGGGTGAACCTCCATGAAGCTCCCTTCTTGGTCTTCTTACCGACGGTCTGCCTTTTCTGTTTGAGCTGGGCGGAACACACAAGTCACACCATCAGAAAACTCTGGCAGACTGACAGCAGCCCAGATGGGCGCCATTCTCTTTCTCTCTCAACGCGGAGAGAACGCCACGTCGAACCGCAATTTGACAGGTTATAATCACAGACATACGTCGTAGATCAATCCTTTAGTTTTCCCAAATTGTAAGGGGCCACTACTAACTTGGCAATCACATACTGAACCAAAAAATAAAGGCAACACTTGTTTGTTTTTCTCTCATTTTCATGATTTGAAATAAAAGATCTAATACATTTTCTATGCACACAAAAGGCTCATCTCTCAAACAAAACAGTGAAGCAGATGCGCACATCTTAACGGCCTTCAAAGCAGGTGCTGAACCAAACGACAAAGACAAAGAAAAGAGTCTGCACACGTTTCAAGCTCACGCTCTTCTTCAGACTGTCTGAAGAGGAGCGTGAGCTCAAAACATCATGGGTAAATAAATGGGCTTAAATGGGAGCTACCGTGTGCACTTCTCTTTTTCTTATCACTCAAACACAAATGTGCTTAAATCCGTGTTAGTGAGCATGTCTCCTTTGCCAAGATAATCTATCCACCTGACAAGTGTGGCATATCAAGATGCTGCTCACACTTGGGGCTGGTCACAATAAAAGGCCACTCTAAAATGTGCCGTTTCATCACCAGAAACAAAAACATGCTTACTCTGATTATCTGGATATTTTTTAGTTACATTTGTAGATTGTTTGTAGATTGTTTGCTCAGACATTCTTTTCTTTGTTATGATTTAGAACCTGTTTTAAACCCTGTAATCGGCAGCTCACTGACGTAAAAGCGGAAATGATTTGAAACCCCAATGCACTGTGGGTAATCTGCAGCTCAGCGTGACCATTGGTGTAGACTCACTCCCTCAGCCTTCACGAGTTTTCCAGAGAAGTAAAGTGGAACCAGAGTGTCATGGCGTCGCCTGGGGACTCCCCCGAGGGCAAGTGCAGAAGGAAGTTAACAAGGGCATGCTAAATGACTCATGAATTCTGTATGGAGACTTTGGTTCAATGCTTGAAATAAGGTCTGTGGTTAACAAAAGTTTATTAAAGTGCAAACTGAACACAGCAAGATAATCTTCACAAATGACCACTTTTAAAAATCGCATTTACGCTTCAAAAATCATAAAAGTGGTGTTCCATTTGTGAAGATTATCTTCCTGATCACAAAGTTCACAGTTGTTACTTTTGTTAACCATAGACTTTATTTCAGGCATTTAATCAACATCAGCACACTGGAGCAGCTCCCAATATTTATTGGCGACTACAGAGCAGCAACCTTTCAATCCACGCAGTGGGTCTTCATCAGGCAAATGACTATATACCTGTAGAAGACAGCAAAATGTATCCACCTTATTTCTAGCTGCCATGATGCCTGATGGGTGCTTCTTCCGCTTCCGGTGTAATAGAGTGTTTTACGGTCTATGGTTTTAACACGTTCACTGCCAAGGACGTGTTAACACGTTTTCAGAATCCAGCTGTTGACTGCCAACGACGTGTTAACACGTTTTCAGAATCGATTTTTTTTTGACGGTGGGACGTTGATCTAACCCTTTTACGTCTCCTACACCAGAATTGGAGGTATTGAATGTGTATAATCTATTTTACCGACCCACTGAGTGTCGACATGTCTCTCCACAGTAGAAAGAGGTGACCCAAAACTGGAGGGAAAAGCGCGAGGAAGCCGTTCTCATACTGTAAAATTGATGGCGAAAACGCTTTCACTTTCGCGCTGATGCACAGCGGTGGCAACGGTGGGGGGTTCCAAGAATAGATTGGATGCACACTTTGAAACATGCAGCATAAATATGACCAGAATCGCATCAAAGCTCTCAACCAAAACTCCACGAAACGAGCGAGTCCACCCAGACTTCCTCAAACAGCGGCCGCGCAAACAGGCAGCAGCCAGGCAGCAGCAACTTCGTTGCGACACGCCCGCTGGAGAGCCAGGGAGGCAGGAGGAGAACACACACGGAGGGAGGAGTTGGAAGCAGAGGGGGGTTTCCTGCTGTTATGGAGGAAATTACTGTTCAAAACTATTGTTTAGATGTCTGACTCTTACTGATGCCAAAAATGAATGGTTAAAGTGACTGTTCTATCGAATTTCACAAAAAGCCGTTTATCTCTGAATAATTTTTCTGACGCTGAAACCATGCTGTATTCAACTGCTAATGCTTACATAACTACTAACTCTACAAACTAACTCTTTTAGACAGAGAAAGCACACATTCTATTAGTTATTTTGAGATATTGTGTGTTCACAAAATCTTAGCAGAAAAGAATCCTCGGGTCTTGAAAGATGAGCCAGAATCCTCAAAAAAAACCTCTGGCAGAAGCTAACTACAGTAAAAAAAAAACGTCTGGCAGTGAATGTGTTAACTTGACAAAAAAAACGTCTATGAGGATTTTACAGCAGAGCCATTCTGCTCTACAGCTGTGTCGTTCGGGTGCTGGTGTAACCGAGTTGAATCAGCGCGGATTCCTCGTGAGTCCCGAGTGGTAGCGAGTGGATTGGTTAAACTCACTCCCCAGGTATAAAGGCATGTTAACCAGCTCCGCCAAGGGAGCTAGCTCTCTTGGTGTTGCGGTTAACATGCTGGACTCCCAAGCCGAGGGTCGGCAGTTCGAATCCACCCCTGGACAAGCCCTTAACATGGGTTGCTGCAAGTACCACCTACACAACGCCGTTACACTGGGATAACGTAATGCATTGTGGGTAGTCGGCTACTGTGGCTAATGCTAGTGGCTAGCGTAATAGTTACTTTACATGGCAGTAAACCGCCACTGAATGACCAAATTGATTTAACTTTTAACCATTTCGAGTAACACTGTTTCCATACGGACCCCCAGTGTTGGTTAGTTGTTTATAACGTGACTATATTTATAACTTTTATAACGTACTCCAGTTTCCAGTTTATAATTCGGGTCTGCAGCTGAGTATAACAAAGGAAATGGCAAGCTGCAACAATAAGTCATGTTAAATCGGACCTTGTCCCCACAATTATTTTTTACAGTGGGGCATTCTAAAATAAGGTGGATATAGAAAATAGACTAATGACAATGCATTGACATCAGCTGCTGTCAGTCAATTAAGCCGGCTAGCAAATAGCCAATGGCAGGTGACTAGTACCTTAAAAGGAGCCTGCCTATTCACCTTATTATTTGCCCATATCAGGACGCTTCTGCCTACGTCATTTTGTAATTGTTATTCCGTTGTACACGGAAGTAGATTACCCCTACCTTTATCATTTTTAGACTTGCCAAAAAAGCTGTTTAAGCACACACAAAAAACGTATAGTTTTAATATTTTTTTCGGATGAGAACATAACATTACAAATATGTGAGCAGTTTTTCAGAATAACGCCTATTTGGAGAAACAGAACAAAACAAGTTAGTTGCAGAAAAAAGTGCGGGGTTGTTCTTTTAAAAGACAAAGTTTGACGAGAATCACCGAGTTCAGACGCATGCGCACTGGCATCATTTTGTCTTCTACATACATTCTGCAATGTATTTTAGACAGACCACCACCGCTGACTTTTTGGCACAACTAGGCTTCCGATATAATTAGTTTGCCCCAAGCGACCCCACCTGTGACTTCAAAGTGCAGAAATAAGGTGAGTTTAATGCCCAACACAGATTACCTAACAAAAATGGCATGGTCCGTGTGAGGGCTATTACTTACAGTGAAGTCCTGAGACGAATCACTATCAGGTGATTTGAATCAAATGACACAGGCAATGAGCTGTGTCTGGTAGGAAATGCCTGAGACATCATGTGTCCACTATGGATAAGCATTCTGTTGAAATCAGCATCTTGATATGCCCCGCTCAGGTGGATGGATCATCTTGGCAAAGAAGAAGTGCTGACTAACACGGATATAAACACATTTATGAAGAACATTTGAGCAAAAATGTGTGTGCTTAGAAAAGTTCTTAAGATCTTTATGGAAAATGGGAGCCAAAATAAGTGTTGCATTTATAGTTTTGTTCAGTATAAAATCAATGTCACATTAAATTGATTTGCGTTCCTCACTGTCGGATGTATTTTGGTGGAGGGAGACTCAGGACTAACGTTAGTGGAGACTTGACCAGTTTTAAAAGTGTACATTGTTGAAATATGTGCTGTTGTAGGTGGGTCACATGTATGCCGAAGAAGTAACCAGACCATAGAGCAGCGGTTCTCAATCTCAACATGGGGATCGGGGACCAGGATGGGCTCTTGAGGGGCTTCCAGGGGGTCCCCAGCAAAATAATTAAATTGTTAAGTAAATCAACTTTACAAGTGAACACAATTAAATTATGTAGAACAATGACTGTTTTGATCCGTTTCCTCTACCTATAGTACTACAGGCAGTTATGTAATTCTCGACAAAATCATATCTGATAAAGAAAAAATCTTCTCAGATTCCAAAAGAAAAAATCTTCTCAGATTGGGGTCCGTGTCCCTAATGTGGACTGGATTGAGGGTCCTTGATATGAAAGAGGTTGAAAATCACCGCCTAGACTAGTAGAAGGAAGAATGGCTGTAGAGTCTCGCGTTGAGGCTACCTAGTCAGGTTAACCTAGACTAGCAGCAGTGACAGACTTCATCACAGGCAGCACAGGCAAACTCTCCTGTGATCCACTGCCACACATATGAATGGGACACGTGTACGCTAACGTTAAGTGCGCAAGCTAATGCTAACTCAGATAGCATATTGTCTCATTCCATAACAAACCACGTCCAGGGGCAAGCGCCACGTAGCTGTGCTGTTAAAGTGTTGTCATATCTGAATGAATACCAGACAAAATAGCAAAAACTACACCAAATGAACAATGATCTAAATACATCTCTCGTGAGCTTTAGGTACATACCGGCGCCATGTTGAGCGAGAAGAGGGGAAAGAGAATGACGTTTCGGACGTGACGCAGCACGTCACGTGGAACGCTTTTACCAAATATGGCGATTCAAGTGTGCAACTTTTTTTCTCTTTTCTTTTACATCTTTCAGAGCAGGTCGCAAATGCAGGGTGGCAGGGGAAGGACCCGCCTTACTCTGCCTCTGATTGGGGTTGGGTTCAGGGGCATGAACAGTGATTGGGCATAAAGGCGTGATGATTGGTTGGGGTTTAGGGTAAAATATCAAGGTAAGCCAATCGGAAGCAGAGTATGGCGGGTCTCCCCCCTGCCGCCCTGTATTTAGAGAATTAGGACCTAGTTTCTCACGGGAATCAGGAAATAGTTACATGAACTATGAAGAAACTGACAGCAGTGGGTGGTGGATTTTCAATAATGAGCGTTTTTTTTATTATATAGAACTTGCAGGATTTTACACTTTCTCGCAGAAATTAATCAACAGTCGCTTATGCGGAATGATGTGAGTCCAAAGGGCAACAACAGTCAAACACACCCAGATAAACCTGTCTGCACGTGGTCAATCATTGACCGACCTGCAGTCCAGTCACTCAGACCACCCTTCCCCTGCTGCAGTGATGTGCACAAAGCCTCTTGTTTGAACAAGCTGACATTATGTGGCTGTGGACCCGTGACTCAGGGAGCCCATGACATGGGCAGAGAAAGGCACACATGCATCTTTTCCCCGCATTGTGGTGCCACTTGGCTCAGTGTGGACATGCAGGCAGGAGAGGTGCACCAGGCTGACATGAGTCATCTTCACATCACCATATCAGGCATCCAGGCAGGGTGTGTCTGCAACTGCCTCAAGTCAGGCCCACGCTCCAGTCTTTTAGTCTATGGATGGCCAATGGTCTTGACACACAATATGAGAAGATTTGAACAGACTTTTGAGCAAGCTGCACTATTGTTTGTGCATGCCGACTTGTCTACTGAAATAACACCAGATATACATTCATAAAAGACAAAACCAGACAAGACACCGGTTTCAGTTTTTTGTCCATTTGTTTAAACTTTTATTTTTTTTTGCCATCTCCAGTCAGGTGACAAAGGCCTCGAGTGAACAAAGTTTGCAACTCTACCACCCTCCCCTCCCCGATTGAGTCCCTCAAAAACACACAACTCACTGCAAACTGCCTCCGACAACTTTTTTCGGAGGCCCACACCGCTACACATTCACGCCTCAAAACACTCCTTTTGTATTGGGGGGATGGCCAGGGCAGCGGGGCAGGCCCTCTGCTGCCCCGGTGGACAAGAGGTAAGCGCACAGGACCCTCACGCCCCTCAGACTTCTACACAGACACGAGACTGGCATTAAGAGGATAAATCACTGAAGTTTGTTTCCGTTTGTCCGAAAGAAAGAAAAAAGGGTCCTCTTTTCTTGGTTTTTAGAGCTTTGAAATGCTGGGGTGGACCTCAAGTGCTCTTAAGTGCTAGCCACCGGCAAACCCAGCGTTTTGGGAGAAAACGGACCTTGTTGCGCCAAATCCACACAGGAACCAGAGCATAGGCCATGCTGGAAAGCAGTATGGCAGCTAGAGGGACAACCTAACCGGAGTTGAGTATCTATAAAGGGGCAACCTCCCCCTCCCACTGCTTTAACTAAAAAAAATAGCCCCCCTCCCCTTCCCTCTAAAAGGCATTAGACCTGCTATATTCAATCTAAAGAATATAAAAAAATAAATCATACAAAAGCTGGATCCCGTTGTAATTTAAACATTCAGGAATGTGAGTGGCAAGACCAACATTTTGAAGGCAAAAATAAACAGGAATGAGCAACCGGATCAATATTTTCGAAGTTATTTTTTATAAAGTAGATTGTTACCAAACAAAACCTCAGTGATCAGGCAGAGTACCACGCAGCGAGCTGCACTGGAACATTCCCGACAGCAATGGAAAAGAAAAACAAAAAGAAAAAGATCAATGAGGAGATAAATCACAACAGAATGATTGAGGTTGTCTGTGAAGGCCGACGCTTTGGTGACAGAACCAATGAGAATGCAAGAGACTGGTTGTGGGTGGTGCTTGTTGCCTGGGCAGCAAAGTCTGTCTCCCTATTTGCCGCTGGACATGGACTTGGTGCCGACAGCGCATTCCTCCCCCATGGCAGCCAAAACAGTGACCTGAAAAGCACAAGAGATGTTGAAGTTACATCCGAAATCTCACCCTGCACTCCCTTTACTTCGTAACTCCATAATTATTACTTAATTACATTATTACATATTCAGTCAAACGTTTCCTTCCAAAAAGGCATTTATTTAATAGGAAACCTCTGGCCCCACAATGGCTTACCATGAAGTCCTCAGATGCTTCGAACTTCTGCTCAATTTCCTTTCCAATGTCATTGTCGGGGACACGCAGGTCCTCTCTGACCTCACCGTTGTCGGCCATCAGGGACATGAAGCCTTCGCTGATATTCACCAACTGTGGAGGCAAAGGCACGTTAGCGCTCAGAGGCCTTAGAACCATGATGACGAAGCATGCTTGCCATGTTTTATTGATTGCGACACCAGACCGCCTGTGATAAACAAGCCAGTTGCCAGTCTTAAAATGTCCCCATCTTTTTTCTATAGACCGTTTCAACTTACAGTCAATGTACACCAGATACGTTACGGTTGCGCTGCGGATCCGGCAAAACTGACGGATCAGACTCTCGCCCATGTTCATAGATGGGGGATACATGCGGTACGGAAAAATTATGCACCCATTCTATTTTTGTCAGATCCCGCATCTGTCTGACAGATTACATGAGTGTGGCTCTGTTCGCAGCCGTACCGCATCTGTTCTGGAGGCGGTGTACATTAGCCCTTAGAGGAACACTCCGCTGAGAGCAGCTTTGGATCATTACAAAATCAGTAGTATATCAGAAAAGTGTAAAACAGTTTTGCAGGCATTTAGTTTGACAGTTATTGAGTTGATATGAGTCAAGTTGTGGACCAGTGATGTCATTCATGCACAAATGACATCACCGGTCCACAACTTAACTCAAATCAACTCAATAACTGTCAGAAGAACTAAATGAATGCCTGCAAAATGTTTTACAGTTTTCTGATATACTACTGATTTTGTAATGTTACAAAGCTGGTTGAAAACGGTCTAAATAGACCTTAGCTTATTTCCTGTTGCAGTGTTTGTTTGGGGGGGATTTTTTCAGGCGATACTATAAGCAACAAATACCTGCTTCTCCTGTCCAATAAGTGATAATACTGTAATTTCACATTTTTGTATTTAAAAAATGAAGTACCGTAGTTTATGCACACCTGAGTCTAAATTACTATGGCTTTGTTGTGTTTTTTTCTGCAGACTAAGCCACAGGCTTTTGGTTCTATGAAAAACTTTAATTTTTTTGTATTGAGTGATACACTCTACTAAAACACTAATATCATATTATTATATCAGAAGTGTTCTTTGTTTTGTGTTCACAATAGTGATGTCAGTTAGATTTGGTTAGGTCAGAGCTATGGAATATGAAATCATCCATCTTTGCTCACTACATCTGCCTTTCTTACTGTCATTACTGGCAACTAAACCTGTTTGAATTTTGCATTGGGGAGAGTTCTATTAAAGTGACTATAAACCGTGTGTCGTTTCACTTTTTATTGAAAATGCTTCAACTAGATTTTCATGGCTGCTTTATGAGAAACGCCATTTGAGTGGCGACAACATCGTTGACATCACTGGCACTCGGCATAAGGAGGATTAATGTTATTATCAACGTTAATTATCGATATCAGATTCTTAATCGTCAATAACGTAATGCTAAACATCACTGACGTTACTCTGTGTTGACGTTTCAGCTAGAAGTGCCTTGTTCGACTTGTCCCGTTTGTTTTTTCTGAGCGGCTGCCCCTTCCGAGGACGTAGTTTTCCTTTTTAGCCAGCTATCCATCATGTTTGCAAGCAGCTGTATCCACCGAGAAATCAGCAGAGGAGCGTTGATGTCCAGAGAGGACTGAGGGACGCGATATTCTTCCCCCATGATGGCGAAGGCTAGGCGAAGGCATGACCCGCCCCTCTCTGCCTCTGATTGGCCTAGTGTCAAACGTTCATCCAATCACATTCGCTTGGCTATCTTGCATCTCTTTCTACAGTCTGTGCTCAGACTCAGTGGGTCAGACAGACAGCCGTTTGGCTTGCTAAGCACCGTTCTGCACAAACATAGATTGGTCTGTGCAAACCATTGCGGGATTACTCCCACTTTACTCCCCCTTTATAAATTGAAAATATGCGGGAATTCGGGAAAATGTGCAGGATTTCCGCAATCCTGCGCCAAATTTTAAGCCCCGACTGCTTTGCAAAAATGGTCTGATTGTATACATGCTTTGGTAACCGTTGTACAAGAGGGCTTCAGCAGCACTCAAATTCCCATAATCAGACACTTCATTAAAATATGAGCATCACAGATCAGGTGCCTCATACAAAATGTCATCTAAGTTCATGAGACTTTATAGAGGGGTATGGTCATAGGAGTGGTCAACATTTAGCCCAACTGATGACAGGAGACAGTGGACCTGCAGATGGATATCTGCTCCCTGGCTTCAGGCCACCTCCTCTCTAAAAGATAAGCTCAACAGCGCTGTACGCTTTGCAAAAAGCTAACATACTGAGGTCACTGGGCATGCTGAGGTCACTGGGCATGCTGAGGTCACTGGGCATGCTGAGGTCACTGGGCATGCCGAGGTCACTGGGCATGCTGAGGTCACTGGGCATGCTGAGGTCACTGGGCATGCTGAGGTCACTGGGCATGCTGAGGTCACTGGGCATGCTGAGGTCACTGGGCATGCTGAGGTCACTGGGCATGCCGAGGTCACTGGGCATGCTGAGGTCACTGGGCATGCTGAGGTCACTGGGCATGCTGAGGTCACTGGGCATGCTGAGGTCACTGGGCATGCTGAGGTCACTGGGCATGCTGAGGTCACTGGGCATGCTGAGGTCACTGGGCATGCTGAGGTCACTGGGCATGCTGAGGTCACTGGGCATGCCGAGGTCACTGGGCATGCCGAGGTCACTGGGCATGCCGAGGTCACTGGGCATGCCGAGGTCACTGGGCATGCCGAGGTCACTGGGCATGCCGAGGTCACTGGGCATGCCGAGGTCACTGGGCATGCCGAGGTCACTGGGCATGCCGAGGTCACTGGGCATGCCGAGGTCACTGGGCATGCCGGGGTCACTGGGCATGCCGGGGTCACTGGGCATGCCGAGGTCACTGGGCATGCCGAGGTCACTGGGCATGCCGAGGTCACTGGGCATGCCGAGGTCACTGGGCATGCCGAGGTCACTGGGCATGCCGAGGTCACTGGGCATGCCGAGGTCACTGGGCATGCCGAGGTCACTGGGCATGCTGAGGTCACTGGGCATGCTTACACTTCCTGAAAACTGAGCCTTTCAATCTGGATTAATGTGAGACAACCCAATTTCCCCACCAGCCAATTGTTAAGCCACTTTGGTTGGTAGCCAGACATGGTTCAGGTGTCGATTCTAAAATTCTCATATGGCTGGTGAAATGGTGACAATGGAATCCAGACACTGTAGTGTGTGTGGGGGGGACCACGACAAAATAAAATACATTCCCTGGCAGGCATAGCAGCTCCAGACCTCCAGGGACAACTCATGAAGTGCTGGCACCCCAAACAACTGGGAACACAAGCACTGTGGGACACTGTCACTACCACGAGCCCCATCATGACACAAGCACTGTGGAACACTGTCACTACCACTAGCCCCATCATGACACAAGCACTGTGGGACACTGTCACTACCACTAGCCCCATCATGACACAAGCACACAAGCACTGTGGGACACTGTCACTACCACTAGCCCCATCATGACATAAGCACTGTGGGACACTGTCACTACCACTAGCCCCATCATGACACAAGCACTGTGAGACACTGTCACTACCACTAGCCCCATCATGACACAAGCACTGTGGACACTGTCACTACCACTAACCCCATCATGACACAAGCACACAAGCACTGTGGGACACTGTCACTACCACTAGCCCCATCATGACACAAGCACTGTGGAACACTGTCACTACCACTAGCCCCATCATGACACAAGCACTGTGGGACACTGTCACTACCACTAGCCCCATCATGACACAAGCACTGTGGAACACTGTCACTACCACTAGCCCCATCATGACACAAGCACTGTGGACACTGTCACTACCACTAGCCCCATCATGACACAAGCACTGTGGAACACTGTCACTACCACTAGCCCCATCATGACACAAGCACTGTGGGACACTGTCACTACCACTAGCCCCATCATGACACAAGCACTGTGGGACACTGTCACTACCACTAGCCCCATCATGACATAAGCACTGTGGACACTGTCACTACCACTAGCCCCGTCATGACACAAGCACTGTGAGACACTGTCACTACCACTAGCCCCATCATGACACAAGCACTGTGGACACTGTCACTACCACTAGCCCCATCATGACACAAGCACTGTGGAACACTGTCACTACCACTAGCCCCATCATGACATAAGCACTGTGGACACTGTCACTACCACTAGCCCCATCATGACACAAGCACTGTGGACACTGTCACTACCACTAGCCCCATCATGACACAAGCACTGTGGACACTGTCACTACCACTAGCCCCATCATGACATAAGCACTGTGGGACTCTTGTCACTACCATCCACTACCATCTGGGTCTCGCTCACATAATGTTAGTATAGGAAATTTGAGGTACCAAGTGATTAGAAGGCTCTCTTACCCGTCTCCGACATCCGATCACAGATCAGAAGATATAATATTCTCCTTGCGGAAGCAAGTACTATGGTCGGTGGTATAAAAATTATATTCCGCGGTGAAACAACCATTTAAAAGCAGTGTTCCAACAGCCTGTGCAGAATTTAGGAGTCCCGACAGGAACCGTGGGAGTTTGAGTATTCCATGACATGTTTTGCTTCCCAGGTGCGCTGGAATTGTTCACTCTGCCGCCGTATCCGTGTGACTGCAATGTTTGCTTGCCGCGTGCAAGCGGTGCACCATGATAGTAATATCAAACGCACCCTACTGTAAATTCGGCACAGGCTGTGGAAAGACTGCTTTCAGTCGCTTCACGCAGGAATATCATTTTCACACCGCCGACCATACTACTGGCTTCCGTAAGGAGAATATTATATCTTTGGATGTACGATCGGAGATCAGAGATGGGTAAGAGCGTTTTAACCACTTGGGACCTCAAATTTCCTATACCAACGTTATCAGGGTATATATGCAGGAATCCTGAAGTTAAATTCAATACCGTTCAAGACCTTTTTTCAGACCTTTTCTATATATTTTAAGACCTTAACGCCACTTTCGTCACATCAGCGATCGGGGTGTAAATCACAAGTCTCATCACGATACGATATTATAGATTCTTTGGACAACGATACGATATTTGCTGATATCACATCGTCTGCCACGATATTATAAGATTCAATTCAGGGGTCTGCGATCGTTAGGAGACAATATATGCTCAATTAACACAATCAGCACAATAGCTACAAATGTATACCTCTCAAATTGCAATTAAGACTTTTTAATCGTTTTTAAGGGCCATAATTTTCCCTAAATTGATTTAACAACTTTTAATACTTTTCAAGACGCCGGGAATACCCTGGTTATGTGATATTGTTGCGGAGCCATTCTTGGTGATGCTAATGAATATATGGGACTATATTTCCCCAAAACCTTCTGCTAGCTGCTCCACCGACACAATGTAAAATGTGACCAAAGAGCAGTTAACTCTTCAAGAGAAAACTTGACGGGAGTGCTCCAGCCTAGACAGATAAGTCGCACGTCTGTTCTAATTGACTTGTGCGTTTATTTGGAGTAACACTTCAGTGAAGTGAACACTATCATAAAGTGTTTGGAGCAGGGATGCAAATCTATTAAAAAAAACTGATTTTGACAAAAAATATCAAATGTGTTTTTACACTGGTCTTTAGGCCTACTCAACCAAGCATAATTCAACGGACCCCCGACGAGGGATCTCAGTGTTTCCCACAGGCTGAAAATGTACTTTCTTTACAGTTCATTAGTTTAAATTGTTGTTACATTGTTGAAAATGCAATTAGTCTCTGCACTACAATCATGTTAAGCAGCGTTAGAATTGTCTGATTGAAAAGTATAAAGTTACTCCTCACCATTACAACACATGCGAGTAACACATTAGATGCATTTAAAGAGTGATTTAGATTAACAGTTTATGTTGTGCCGGCCGTGGCGATATTGTGGCTTTGCCGCAGTTTATCTATTGGAAACAATGTAGTTTGTACTGTTTTATTTAAGAGTATCTACATGGTCAGGGATGAGTGCAGTGCGCACTACGAGGTTCAGGAGGCACAAAGTGTCGCGCCACCTTCGCCAGCTCATTCATTGTGCTTGTAGAGGTGCTGTATTTCAATTTTGTGTTACAATGTTTGCAATGAACATTTGTCTTTTCAGGTGTCATGCTTCCGCCCACTTGATTGGCATTCTTCTTCCTCTGTATATTGCAATTTAAGTTATGCCCTTGTGGTGGTAAACCATTTCAGAAAACTGAGAAATAGCACATAACACAGTATCGTATTAATATATGTTTGACCTATCAAATTGTTAACAGTGATTAATCAATCATGGATTAATCAACAAGCCTAGTTTGGAGAGATGACCTACCTGATAGTCTAGCCTCTTGATGGCGGGCACATCCATGTTGTGGGTGGAGGGGCACATATCTTCATACTTTTTGTTGGTGAAGATGTCGATACCAACCATGTTAACCTACAGCATAAAGTTAAGTTTATTGCACAGTAATGTTTAGAGATTTAAAAAAGTATAACCATGAAAAAGGAAATTAGTGCTGGTGAGATCACAGTCACACAGAAAACACCAAGAGGCTTATGAAAACCACAGATAAATGAAAACAACAGATCGGCCAAAACAATTTCCATTGTGTTTGTGTACATGTATACATCATATATTTTCTCAGGGATTTTTTTCCCTCTCCCTAAATAGTAGGGTCATCTGTGGCACTTCCGTGACCGTGGAGAGCGAAGGTCCGTTTCTCAATGGATTTGTCATCTAGGAGGGTTAATAAACAAATTTAGCCGGGGTGTATTTTAAAAAAAGGCGGGGAAAATATTTGAGAGACCAAAATCCAAAATGTCTGCCGTGGAAATGAACTTTTTAATGGTTTGACCTACAATGATGCACAATACATGGTTTCAGAGCTTATTCTGGTCAAGGAATACATATTTGGTGTTTATATAATGATTTGACTTATTTTTGACCTTCAAATACAAGATGGCTGCCAATTTTGGGCTCTAAAAGGCAGTTTTTTCAAAATCGTCATAGAGCCTTCATATTAGGCTTGAATGACAGGTCTTCTCATGATGAGTTGAATAATATACAGTATAAGTACACAGAAGTAATCTCTGAGGTCACTAAAGTCAATGTTTGTGTGTAAACAACAGTTGCTGATTTGCGGTTTCCCATTAAATAGGGTAGGCTACTGAGAATATGGTGTCCAGTTCATCCCATCACATTTTCATAATGAACCAAAAACAATTTTGCACTATAGCCTAACATAAAATAGTATTCTGTATGCAAAGCTAGCAAGGTTAGTTGCTTGAGCTGAATTTAAAGGTCAACTCAAAACAAACAATGAAATTAACTTTGAAATTAAAACTGAATCCTAGGCTATTAAATTTCATCAGCACACAGTAAAGGAAACTTGTCTTTGAACTCAGCTGACTGTCTAGTCCTAATCCCTGTTGTGCAATGTCCCTTTTCAGTGAAGTTTTAGTTTTTGTTAAGAGTATGGACTTTTAATCTTGACCTTGTTGGTAGGCAACGGCCCTTTTTCAGTCAAGCATTTTCAGATTAGCCCAGTCAGTCTGTGAAGCAGTCAGTGTCAGCACTTGCGCGAGCTCGCTTTTTCTCTAACTAATGTTAACATTACACACTTTAAGACACTTTGTTTGAGGATATAAAAGGAGGTACGGTGGAGTAGTGGTAAGCACTATCGCCTCACAGCTCGAAGGTCGTGGGTTCGATTCCCACCTGGGACGATGTGAACGCTGAAGGAATGCGTGCCCGTCCGCATGTCCTCGAGTGCCCACCGCCCTGGTGGGGTCGTCAAAAGGGCCTTTCTGTGTGGAGTTTGCATGTTCTCCCCGTGCCTCCCGGGGGTTTCCTTCATATAGGAACCCCCTTCACCAAAAACATGCAATATCCTGGTTGCTAATGTGGTTCCTCCTCTGGTCGTTAAGGGCACCTGTTCAGAGGGAGGGGAACTGGTTGGAATAGTGTGAACCTCCCACATGCTATGTCCTACCGGTGAAGCTTCCCCTGTCAGGTGAAAAGAAGCGGCTGGCTAACTGCCCATGTCTCGGAGGAAGCATGGAGCCAGTTTCGGCTCTCCCCAGATCGGCAGAGGGTGGAGTAGCAACCAGGATAAAGAAATTACGTTAGCACTAATGGGGGATAAAAATGGGATAAAAAAATCGGGGGGGGGGGGGGGGGGGATATATAAAAAAGAAAAAGAAAACTTTGTTTGAGGTTATCAACGTTATTCACTAGTCTAAAGATAGTTCTACCATCAAGAACATATAAAACAAAAGCAAAAACAATTTTTATTTGCAGAAGTCATCATTGATATTTGGTGTTAGCTAACGTTAGGTAACGTTATTATTTTTAGCTAAAGTTAATGTTATCTGTCTCCACAATTCTGTCAACTGACATATGCATTTGCTTTTGAAAATAAACAGCGTATAACAGCAATATAATATAACAGTAATATAATAGCGAGTTGCTTTCCCTCCCAATGAAAGACAAAGCACACAATGTCCTATGAATGTGTCCTAAAATGTGACAAGCCTTGCAAGCCCACCGATACAATAAATCAAGGCAAATGGGACAGCTTACAATTAAAAGCCCAAGACTGGTCAGGACTTGATAAATTTGATGATGTTTACACCACTACCTCCTGGGAAGATGGGGCAACCAATCGGTACATGCATTCATCATGTTATATTTCTATTTAATCTTCAGTTATGCTTAAGCAAGCCAGGCTGTTTATTTTCAAAAGCAAATGCATATGTCAGTTGACAGAAGTGTGGAGACAGATAACATTAACTTTAGCTAAAAATAATAACGTTACCTAACGTTAGCTAACACCAAATATCAATGATGACTTCTGCAAATAAAAATTGTTTTTGCTTTTGTTTTATATGTTCTTGATGGTAGAACTATCTTTAGACTAGTGAATAACGTTGATATCCTCAAAGAAAGTCTCTTAAAGTGTGTAATGTTAACATTAGTTAGAGAAAAAGCGAGCTCGCGCAAGTGCTGACACTGACTGCTTCACAGACTGACTGAGCTAATCTGAAAATGCTTGACTGAAAAAGGGCCGTTGCCTACCAACAAGGTCAAGATTAAAAGTCCATACTCTTAACAAAAACAAAAACTTCACTGAAAAGGGACATTGCACAACAGGGATTAGGACTAGACAGTCAGCTGAGTTCAAAGACAAGTTTCCTTTACTGTGTGCTGATGAAATTTAGTAGCCTAGGATTCAGTTTTAATTTCAAAGTTAATTTCATTGTTTGTTTTGAGTTGACCTTTAAATTCAGCTCAAGCAACTAACCTTGCTAGCTTTGCATACAGAATACTATTTTATGTTAGGCTATAGTGCAAAATTGTTTTTGGTTCATTATGAAAATGTGATGGGATGAACTGGACACCATATTCTCAGTAGCCTACCCTATTTAATGGGAAACCGCAAATCAGCAACTGTTGTTTACACACAAACATTGACTTTATTGACCTCAGAGATTACTTCTGTGTACTTATACTGTATATTATTCAACTCATCATGAGAAGACCTGTCATTCAAGCCTAATATGAAGGCTCTATGACGATTTTGAAAAAACTGCCTCAAAATTGGCAGCCATCTTGGATTTGAAGGTCAAAAATAAGTCAAATCATTATATAAACACCAAATATGTATTCCTTGACCAGAATAAGCTCTGAAACCATGTATTGTGCATCATTGTAGGTCAAACCATTAAAAAGTTCATTTCCACGGCAGACATTTTGGATTTTGGTCTCTCAAATATTTTCCCCGCCTTTTTTAAAAATACACCCCGGCTAAATTTGTTTATTAACCCTCCTAGATGACAAATCCATTGAGAAACGGACCTTCGCTCTCCACGGTCACGGAAGTGCCACAGATGACCCTACTAAAAGGCCTAAACATGGTCGTCCGTCAGAGCCTCTCCCCGCCCTCCCCGTAGGACGGCGGGTGGAGCGCCGTCCTACGGGGAGGGGGCGCCGTCGGCTGACGGGGGCTGCTCGAAAATGTGACTCAGCGCCGACGATACGTGCGTGACGTCAGCTGCACAAGAGCTGTGACTGGCCGTTGCCTTGGCTCATCGTCGTAGTCGCCTTTCAAAGCATGACGTTAGATTAGGGATGGGCATCGAATTTCGAATTTTCGAATAATCGTTGTTATTATCAAGGTCGACTTTTATTATTGAAATTCGAAAAAAAAGAAAAAAAAAAAAAAAAAATTTGAGTGAAATGTTGCATTGTCTCCCCTGATTCTAAGTATAGTCGAATCGCTTGGTTTGAGCAAGTAAAACAATTTTTATAAGCATTTTAAGCAAGGTTTATGGAAAAATGAATGGCGGATGAAATCCCATGAAGAGGGAGAGGGGGTGACTTTGGCACCCCTTTGGCACTCAGACCTGAGCCTACTAAATATTTAATGAACCACTCATGATTGTCAAAACTGTTTTTTATTTTCGAAAATGTCAATGTCATGTAACATGTTCTTTACTTCAGTGGTGCAATGCTTGTTTGAGCTAAAAATCCACAGCAGAAGCTTTTTATATTAATTAATAAAGCCGTAGACTTAGAATCAGGGGAGACAATGCAACATTTCACTCACAAAATTTAAAAGAAAAATAAATAAATAAATAAAAAAAAAACATTTTTAATTTTTTTTACATTTTTATTTTTATTTTCGAATTTCGAATTAAATTCGAATTTGGCCAGCGAATTTCGAATAGTGTTTTTGCTAGAAATGCCCATCCCTACGTTAGATTATAACAAACTAGTTGTGTGGCTTAGCCTTCCCAAATGTTGAGGGTCGTTTTTTAGAATTTAATACATAGAATTGGGAACGTTACATTCAATTTCATTCAGACTGCCTGGCACACAATCTCCGCCATTTTCACACGGAGCTTCCACAGGAGGAGGGAGGGTGGGAGGAGGGAGGGCGTAGTGGCGTCCGAGCATGTAGGGCTCGCTGGCGCCACCAGACGGCGAGACGGTTCCAATTCGAGGCGGGCGGACGACCATGTTTACGCCGGGATTGCACTGGTTGCATTTGCGTTGCGTTGCAGCTGTTCTCCGGTTTTGCTCCGTGCTCTGTGCTGCGCCAACACTAACCGGCTGCGTGCAGAGCACGTCGCGGCTCCACTCCGCCAGACAGCTGGAGTGACGAGACCCACAGGTTATCACGGTAAAATCGAGGGAGACAATTTGTATGTGGGATAAATGCAACAACAAACAGGCAGAAGATCATTGTTCCCAACTGGAGAAGCAGAGGAGGGGTGGGCTTGCTTGGTGTTTTCCTTGTAAAAAGGATGTGTTGTGTCAAATATTATTTTGTGGTTTTCCACTTCAATTATGAACTTTTCCTCATACATGTTTGTCCTCTGGCTTGATATTGAATGCTGTAAACACCTCTGCCCTGTTGATTTCATGCCTGGCTCCGCCCAACTTGCTGCGGCTTTGCTCAGTCATCCGTGAAAAATAGAAGCCTTGCGTATCTTTTTCGGAGAGCTCCGGATCGTCGGAGCTGGGACGAAGTAGACACGTAACGCAGCAGAGTAGGTGGGAGTTGACACAATGATTAGAGTGGAAACGTATCGGCTCCGATGCCGTACCGCAGCGCAGACGGACCGAACACGGACCTAGTGGAATGTAGGCGTTAGGCCTTAAACTCACTTGTGCTTGAAACTTCTCCGGTACGTGACTTTTGTTTTGTATTGTGTTTATTCTCCTGCATGCAGTGAATAAGTCAAATCTAAAACCCCACCAAGATGCAGAAATATCAGTAATTTCCCCCAACAGGGCTATTTCATGCAAGACAGGAGAGATCCAAGTACATCACAAGAACCAGTGTTGGTGGCACGTGTTGAAAGAAAAATATACTGGTAATTTACGTGTTATTACTGAAGAAAAACATCAAGCACATGGGATCCGAAATCTATTTGATTTTTTGAAGACCCCAAGTCTGGTTTCAGAGCTCCGTTTACGGCTGCCACCATCTGTGTCTCGCACTGCCAACTGCCAACTCATGGCTCCTTTAAATTCACCGGTGTTACAACAAACACTCTTTTCAGGATAAGTTTCTAAGCTCTACCTTGGCATGCCCGTGCTTGCCGGTCTTGGAGGTGGACATCTCCACGATTTTGCAGGGACGTCCCTTCAGCACCACAAAGCCGTTCTTGCGCAGAGCAGAGCACTGCATGGGGTAGGTGGCGGAGGCGCCAGACTCGCCGGTCTGGAAGTCAAGATCGGGATCTGCCATGGTGCGATGGGTCTGGGGCGCTGGAACAGAGAGGGAACCGGGTTACATGACAACCAAACCATGCTCAACACATTTACAACCAAACCTCACTCTTTCTGAAGTCGCATACAGAACTAGTATGTTGATATTTATATTTCAACAACTATCCTGAGACTGTATGCCATACTAGATCATTTTGAACCTCAATCGCATCATTAACAAAAAGACTATTTTGAATCTACAGGAGCCTCGAGACTGTAAACCGACCTCACAATAGACCACATATCCCCATTTGTTTAAATGATCCATACCAAGCATCATCTGATTACTTCAGTTATGATTTGATTGACTTACTGAAGGTGGGGAACAGGGACGCAAAGTCAAGAGTGAACAAGGTGACGGATACCAGTGCAGACACTAATGGCTCATTTCCACCACATCTAACAGTACAGTAGGGCTCTACTCTTACGTGGCTTTACTCGTCTGGACCTGATGGACAGTCTGCTTCCACCGCAGGCTTACTCACCTCCGCCCATAACTGGTCATCATAGCGACCACATATCTGCCCTCCGCCTATAGCGACCGGATATCTGCACCTCCATTTGTATAACATTAAATGAACACACGGAAATTTTAACAAACTGTAGATGGAAAATGAATGGCGGCTGAAACCCTTTGGTTGTATGTTGAATGCAGGAGAGGACGTGACTTTAGCCGGCGTGACTTTGGTGCTCAGTCAGTACTAGTCACTGCGACCATACCAGGAAGTAGGCTATAATGTATAATGTTAAAATTAAATCCATACACTGAACTTTTTAACTGGTTATGAAGTAGTGGTGCCTCTATATGACCTACATGAGCAAATGAGACCATCGGCTAGGAGAATGGATACCAATTTGTGGTTATTTACATGCATGTGCTGCGCGGGGGACAGGGGTTATGCTATGGGGAGAAGAGAAGCCACCAGCCCGGCCACTCACCAGGAAAAGCCGTTAAACCCCTGCCTCCGGCCTAGCAGAGCCGTAGACATAACGCACAACTACAAGGGGTTCCCGAGCCGTGGACCTTTCTCTCTCAAAACAATTGAAAACCACCGTCATGTTAAGGCTGAGCAAGGAGATTGATTTTATTTCAGAGCAGAAGGCAGCAAGACAAGACTGCTGGAAACAACAGAAGAGAAGGTAAGTGCCACTAAACTGGTGTCCAGCATTGACCGTAGGGGTGTCAAAATTGATAATTTAATCGATGCATCGCGATGCAGACGTGTGAATCGAATTGTTGACAGATGAATCGTTGAATCGTTTGTTTAAATTTCTGTTGACGTTCAGATCTTAAAGCACTTTCTAAGTAAAAAAGGGACTTGAAATGTACCTGACTGCTTGTATTAATTGATGAAAAAGTAGCCGTGTGCAGTAATAATATAGAAAATTGAGGATTTGATACTTGGAGCTGCAATACTTGGAGCTGTATCATGATGCATCGTGGAATCGAAGACAGATGAATCGTAATCGAATCGTGAGGCCAGTGAAGATTCACAGCCCTAATTGACAGTAGACACACTAAACACGATCCAATCGTTGTTTTCACGTCACTATATGGTATCAGGGTCCACAGCGCTGGAACCTCGACAGAGGTGGTACAGAGGTAGTAGCACGACTCAACCCAGGCTGTCCCAGTTTTTGACCGGTGGAATGATACAAAAAAGCGAGTCGAGCCGGGGCGCGCTAATACCAGCGGTGGAAAAGGGGCCAAAAATCATTCACTTAAGTGCCCTATTTTGGGTTCAAAAAGGTGACTAGTTCGCATCCCTGGGGGCAGTAAGCAATAGCATTTAGTAACCCTAATTAGACATCATTTCATACATTGGCATTTCTAGGGTGCAATGCTAAAACTAAACATCCCTGGGTTTTTTTGGGGGGGGGGACGGCTGGAGCCTATGGACCTCGCTTTAGGGCTCGCACGCTGGAGTTCGGTTCAACAGCAGACCTCGTTATCTGTTATCGCGAGGTTTAAAGAAAGGAAAAAATATCCATGGTCTGTCATCCCGTTAAGTGAAAATCTGCAGACAGTTCCCTCAGACTAATTAGATCTATTCCAAACTGGAAATCCTAAGTGCCAAGCCGGCTAACGTTAACCCTAACCCGTCAGAAACACGGACAAGCTGCCTGGCTAAAGAAATACAAGTCAGACAACACTACATCCACCCTGACTGACTCCATCTGTTAGCAACACAGCTTACCTCAGCTCAACTTCCAGCTTGTGGATAAAAACTAACACGTTAGCGCCAATAGACAAGGCCCCGGAAAGGCCCGTACGGCCGGGGATCCAAACATCGTGCTTTATCAACCGTGTAGCGTGTCACGTGCGGGGAGTAACGTTTATTTGAGGTGTCGTCTTGGAGATTAACGTTATCCGGACCATTGATACTTCCAAGCTAGCTGGCCTGGCCGCTAGCTAAAGGCTACATAATGAAGTTTAAACGCGACAACGCCAGATAACGGTACGCTAACGTTACATTTGCAGCTAGCTAACACCACCCACGGCGAATGTCTCAAACGCTTGGGCGAATTACAATACGTGTCAAGTTAGTAAGCCAGGCTAATGTTTATAACGGTGACGTGATGTCTGTAAACTAGCCAGCATGAGCCGATAGCTACTTCGCATCCAGCCAATAATACCGTTAGCAATCTGACGCCGTGTGCTAGTCAGTGCGATGCTAATATTCTAGCGGTCCATTCAGCCCAGGCAAACCGCAGACGGTGGAGGCTCAAGTCTTCTGTGTCATTTTGCTTGTGCCAACATGATGCCGGGTGATCATTATAGCCTGACTTCTCACAATTAGCCGCTAATCGACGTTAACGGAGTGAATGACAGACAGGCAGCAGCAGAGCTCTGGCTGCAGGCCGCGTGTCTCTTTGATTGGGGTATAAATGATAGAACATGGACCCCACACCCAAAGCTCCCCTGCCCGCTGCCCGCCCAGCGAGCACCGAGCAAACTTTACTTTAGCCGGGGCCCCCTTTCATAGCACACTG
Organism: Poromitra crassiceps; assembly: GCF_964638095.1. NCBI lineage: Eukaryota > Metazoa > Chordata > Actinopteri > Beryciformes > Melamphaidae > Poromitra > Poromitra crassiceps. Next base: position 110,691,670 of record NC_139624.1, read on the forward strand.
TTACACAACCCGTTTCACAACTCACACGCCGTTATCAGTTTATATAAAAGTACATTAAGTTCTCCGTTTATCCACCATAGCCAGAAACACGCGCCATGCCACACTTACCTTCCAAGAAAAAGAGGACCGAAAGTGCGCAGGCGCGGCCAACTTTACTGCAGCATCCGTAGAGAGGGGAGGGGAGGTGTTTATGTGTTCCGGTTGCAGATGCACAGAAAAGGTTGCCAGTTTTGAAGCAAACCTGGCAACCCATCATGACTCAGTGGTTCCCAGGCGGGTCCAGTCCAGCGAGTGAAGAGCCGTTAAATAGCCTACTAAAATAGACCACAAGAACAATTTCCTTTCACTGTTTATTTGCTATAACCATTGTTTGACGAATCAGCGTGACGTCACTGCCACCACGCGGAAGTATAACTGTATGAGTTGTGCCAAACACAAGTTAATATCTCAAAAACTATACATCACATCGCTTATATTTTTGACATTCTGAGTGAGAGCAGAAGTAGCTCAGGAGTTTGATGTATAATAGCCTATATGCATGTCGTGTTAAAGTGGTGTGAACTGTTTTAAAAATGTAAACAGGGTCAGCCGGAGAGCCGCTAGAGTCAGACACTCAAACTCACGCTCCATAGGGTTCCATTGCAGTTTCCACCCAGTGACGTGGTTTGTTTACCAAAATGCTGCTCGGCTGATCCCTGTAACAAGTCTCTGAGTCTCCGAGTCTGAGACGAGTCCAAGTCCAAGTCACCAAAGAGTCGGAGTCAAGTCCCTTATCCTTTTTCACTTCCAAGTTCCCACCCAATTCACCCATTTTGTGTCTAAAATGCTGGAAGTAACACAAGTGCAGTAACGAGGGTCCGCCTGGGCACTATATAGATTACCAAATGGATTGGAAGTTGGAAACCCGTTGCACCATGCACCATGCACCTGTGTTACTTCCTGCCTATGAGCATGAATCCGTGTGTAGGTGGAACACGCACGTGCCTGCACTTGCACGAAATTGAATAATGTCACCTAGCTATCATTATCTTATGCCAAATTATCAGGGCCTATTAAAACAAAAAACAGTCTTTATCAATTATAGGCTACAAGTCCAAGTCCTCATCTCCAACTTCCGAATCCATGCATGCAGACTCGAATGAATCGCATGAATGCTCTCGAATCCAAGTCTGAGTCATCAGTGCTGAAGTTCAAGTCGAGTCGGATCTACAACACTGTAAGAGTTTCCAAACGTTTTAATATCCAGCTCCTCAAAACAGCCGTTACACAACACAGTGTTGTCCGGGGAAGATTAAGAATTTTTGTTGTTGAAGTCAGGCCCGTGGACAGTCAGGGGGGTACAACTGGGTCAGTTGTCCCGGGCCCTAGACTTGGGCCCTGCTGTGCCCTCTATTGTCCAAAGTGTCTGGAATATTTTGTCAAAATTATATATTTGTGAGAACTTTAAATGGTATGAGTCATATAAAACTAAAAGCTGAATATTCTTTTCTCGAATAATTTTTTCCCCTTCTGATTCCCCCCCTATTTTCTCTCCAATTGTACTTGGCCAATTTCCCCCTGCTGCTCCACCCTCTGCCGATCTGGGCAGAGCCATAGACTAGCACCATGCTTCCTCTGACACATGCGCAGTTGCCAGCCGCTTCTTTTCACCTGACAGCGGGGAGCTTCACCGGCAGGACGTAGCACGTGGGAGGATCACACTTTTCCACCAGTTCCCTTCCACCCCAAACAGGCACCCCGACTGACCAGAGGCGCTAGTGCAGCGACCAGGAGAATCATTTTATCAAGTTTAATCAAAATCCCATCAGCGCTGTCTGAAAATGTATGTGAAAAATCGGAGGTTGATCCACAGCCAACAAACTTCTGTTTTTTGTTTTGCTGGGACCTCCTGCAGCTCCCTCAAGGACCCCTAGGGATCCCCGAGCCTCACTTTTGGTCATATCATAAGGACTGTTTTCATCATGGGCTTCATATCCCATGCTGCAAAATCACCAATGTAAATTTAACTAAGAGTGTAAAAATCAATATGCCAGTGGTCCTCAACATTAGAGTTATACACTATCAGAATAATTTTGAACATTCGACCAGCAGCCTCCTCTGTGATTGGACAATAAACTCTCCAATCAACACTGGCAACTCCTAATAGTAGGCACCAGCTGATCCAATTTAAAGTAGCTCACCGTCTTCACTACTCCAAGCATAAACTACACAAGATCTTCCCTTCTGTCTTGCCACTGTGCGACAGGTGTCAGAGGGCACACTATCTCATGCCTTCTGGTTCTGCTCTTCACTAACGGGATTATGGGCCAACATTTTTGACTGGTACTCTAAGGCCTACAACAGTGATACTCAACTTGCTTTGCCCGGGGGCCACTTTCGTCAAATGATAGGCCAGGGGCCAGTTAATAACCAAACAATATACATTTTTCTGTAGCGGATTGTAGCTTTTTGGGGTGTCAGCCGGAGTTCAGTCTGACAATGTTGTAGGCTAACAATGTTGTGCACACCAGATAGTTAGTTAGGTTAAGTTAGTTAGGTTAAGTACATGCATAAGTGCCTGGGTAGCGAGCAGACGGCGGTATTTGACAATTTAGCTGGAGCTCAGTCAAACTTTATTTCACGTTAGTTTTTATTGTGAATTAGATTCTAATTCACAATGAAAACTAACGTGAAAATGGTCGGGGGGCCACTCTGCACCCTGTCGCGGGCCGCATCTGGCCCCCGGGCCGCAAGTTGAGTATCACTGGCCTACAAAATAACCCTACAGCCGGAGGCAGAACTCGCCATCTTCGGCTGCTCGGAGTCCTCTCTGATCTTCCCTGCAGCTGTGCAGCAGTCTCTGACACTGGGGACAACTGTCGCCAAAAGACTCATTCTGAAGGAATGGAAGTCTTCCTCATCACCTTCTTTTCAGGTGTGGCTGATGGACATGATCTCTGTTATACAGATGGAGAGGCTCAGGCCCCTGAGAACCAGCTCGCTTGGAAGGTTCTCAACTGTCTGGGACCCGTTTCTGGCCTACTTTGACGAGGTTAAGAATGACTAGTGACTGAGGTTGGAGGTGACGGATGGCTCGCCCAGCTGGTATCTTATGGACCCCTTGCGTGGGATCCCTTGTCCATTATCTCCTGCAAGCACATGCAGGTTAAATGTTCATGATGTATGTCTCCCCCCCCCATCTTATGTACTTTCTTTTCCTGTGTCTGAGCCCAGCACACATAAAAAAAACGTAAAGGTGCACCTTTACGTTTTTTTTATGTGCGCATAATTGTCTTTTTCTATATTGTTTTTTTTTGTCCAGCATGCTGGACAAAAGGTAACTATAACAAAAAAGATAAAGTAGGCACACTGAGGCTCCATCAATGGTTTTTTATTGCAACGTTTCAATCTTCACAGGATCTTTGTCAAGCAATCAACTCCTAATGACTGCCATTTAAAAATCAACTCTTATTGACACTGGAATATTTTCTGAGAACCGATAATTCATTTTCTAGTGTCTATTTGTCATCTACTCAGCATACACAGGGAAAACAGTGCAGTGAAATGAGTGTATGCTGGTTCCTCTCAGTATGAAACGAATAAGCAAAATATAATTAATCAAGACAATAAATAAAGGATTAAAATAAAGAATCCACATTAAATAGAAAAACAGAATTTAAAAGATAAATTCACCCAAAAATGAAAATTCAGTCATTATTCTAGTTTAGTACCTACTCACCCCCATGCCAATGGAAGGATGGGTGAAAATATAAAATACAGGCATTATTCTTTAGCCGTCCCCGTTATAATCACGCCTCAGCTAATACGACATGTCATTCACAAAACACTACTTCAACTTATCCACTGTTGTACTGCCTCATCCTAATGTCTGTATGTTCTCTGTCCACTTGTCCTGCTCTTTTTCCTAATGTCCTATTCCACCAATTCTTTTTTTAAGGGAAGGATGGGTGAAGTTTTTTAGTCCACAAAACATTTGTGGAGTTTCACAGCAAAACACTGTTGTAGAATTCTCCTATACAAACAAAAAACAGAAATGCCTCCATACTGCTCACCTGGCATTATCCAAGTGTCCACAAGCCCTGAGATGCCAAGTTGACTTGAAAATATTAACACTTTTTCTTTTTTTGCTGAAAATGTCACTGCAGTAGCAGGCTACAGTAACTGCACCTCACCTTGTTGGAGCACCTGTCTAGAGTGAAGATTTCGGCTACAAACAGGGTGTAAAAATGATGTATTTTCAAGTCAACTTGGCATCTCAGGGCTTGTGGAGACTTGGACTATGCCAGGAGAGCAGTATGGAAGCTTTTTCTTTCTGTTTGAAAGTTGGTCACCATCCACTTCAATTGTTTAGGATAATTCTGCAAGTGTCTTGCTGTGAAACTCCACGACTGTTTTGTGGACTAAAACACTTCACCTGTACTTACCTGTACTTCCATCCGTGAGTAGATAACAGGCACATGCACACATAGACATGAAAGGGGGCTTGAGCCCCTGCCTTTTTTTCAGTCTGTAAAAAGTGCCCTTTTTTTTATTTTTTTATTTTATTATAATACATTTTTCATTTTCATTCCAACAACACATGAACAAAACAAACAGCTCAGACACATGAAAAAATAAAATAAAAAGTGCCCTTTCCTGACCATGAATGCATTTCTAATGATGCTTTGTATGGAATTGCCCTTTCCATACCATCACTGAAGGCAGCATTCAAAGAGAAATGCCTTTTCCGAGCTCTCTTGGCCTTGAATGCACCATTTGTAATAGGCCTCTGCATGGAGCAGTGTTTTCTAAAGCGCCCCTGAAGGCACCAACCCAAAAACGCACGTGGCCCGTCCCCACCCACTCCAGCAGTGCGCACTCCACTCAGCCAGAGCAACCATGCAGACGGACAGCAGCAGCACAGGCGCACACAGTCTGACAGATATATCAGTCAGTCAACGTGAATCAGGTATGTATGTTTGTCAAAGTCTCATCCTAAAATGAGATATTCCTCTAAATCTGGTTAAAATCGGAATATTTAAAATGAGTTATACCCCTAAATTGGCCTTCAAATTGCCTCAAATTTAGTGCCCTTTTATGAATTTGAGCCCCTGCCCCTCTAATGTTCTCTGCACGTCCCTGGTAGATAATGACTGCATTTTAATTTTTACTACTTAGTTTATTAAAATATTAGGAGAAACAGTATTTAAGGGAACAACAGAGAAAAGTCCAAAAAGTCAAGTGTGTGTGTGTGTGAGAGAGAGAGAGAGAGAGAGAGAGAAGAAAGAGAGCAGAGGAGCCATGCTGCTGTACAAGTAAAGGACGTTTATTGTAGAACTTTGAACATCACAGATCATGTGTGTTACCAGATTGAGGTTGCCTTTTAATTCGATTCCAATGATTCAGACAAGGTGAAAACATACACACACATGCATCACACACACACACACACACACACACACACACACACACCAGTCCATTGGCCCACTTATGCACCCACCCACACACGCACACATACACTTTAACAGCCGCACACATGTTCACAGTCTTGACTCTTGATACATACAAAAATTGAAATACAAATAATACCACAATAAAAACATTGTACTCTTTTTTCTTTTTAGAAATCATTATAGCTATTTTCTCTATTCTGTAGAAAGACAACTAAGCTTTAGTAAGTGAACAGAAGTTTTTTGTCTTTCTCTAAAATGATCATCAGTAAGATATAACGAAATGTCCTTATATATATTTTTAATTCATGGTTTCTCAGACTGTCCCTCCCTTTGCTTATCGAGTGCTCTTGATAAATGGAAACATCCCGCACAGAAAGACGCACAAAGTCAAATGTCCGGAGCAGGGTAGGAAATTTACTTTTTTTAAACAATGACTTTCTTTTTACCCTTGTGAAAAAGAAATTCGGTGCCTTTTGAATAATTTCCTCGACAATTCTATCAAATGTTGGGAAATACCTTAGTTCTTCTATGTTTGCATGCCTCACCAATATTGAATTACTCTTATCCAAGCTATTTTATTTCTAAAAATTCATAAACAATCACAGTTAAAAATCCTCATTTCCTATCCTCTCCAGATTGTCAGTAGGCTACATGTCGCTACTCGCTATCCAGTCCATCCTGCAACCCACAATAGTAGACTCTTTGACATCTTTGAATTTGCATATTAAAAAACGCTCCATGTTCTTAAGTTAATGTTAGCAAGTGAACTAGCTGGCCAGCTAGCTTGCCCTTTCTGTCAGAGATAACGCTAGTAGGAGGAGGGGGCGGGGGTTGTGCAGGTATGGATGCCTAGCTGGCCATTTTCGGGTTGCGCTTTGCAAATACAGAACACATACAGAGTAATGTTGATTCCCAATTCCAAGGACAAAAAAAAAGAAAAAAATATGGGCATTTTTCCCCGAGCCTCTGTTAATTTCCTCCCCTGGTCCAGAGATCGACATTGGTGTGAACGTTTTGTTTTCTGCTGTTGCTGTTGCAACAATAATACAATATCTACAGCATTCCTTTCTCCTGTTCCGGCAGAAAAACGCCACAATCGCTGAACCCGATAACACCTGCGGAGGATTCACACCGACAAATGTAAAATGTCTCCGGTCCACTGCACATTTTCCCCCTGGCTATCACACAAACTGCTTATTCATAGTATTTTGGTCCTTGACATAGAAAGATGTATGATTTCAGCAGCAGTCTAACTTCAGTTCACACTGAGAACTAACTCCACACTGCAAGCAACAAGTCACAATCCAGTCATTTCCAATAAGAGCTGAAAGTGAAACTCTCCCTCGTCATCGGCCGTCAACAGCCAATCAGATTTCCGCGCTTCCTTGTTGGGAGTTGAAGTAAACGTCTAAAAGGGTTGTTTTACTGAGGTTTCTTCGATTAATGCTACCTAAATAACAGCGATGTTTACTCGCCAAAACGACATAGCATTATGAAAGGCAAAACCAGAGCAGCAAAAATACATGATTCAAATGAAAAGGAGTTCCAAAAAACTTTGTAGCTGCAGACCTACTGAGCACTGGATGTCATTTCAACGTTGCGTCTCTGCTTTAGCTCTATAGGCCACAATCTTTGTTTTTCTTTTTCTGCTATGTAGCCTATAGCCCAGTTTTAGACCATGAAGTAAATACATGATTCCATATTTAAACAATGCATAAACAGCTGTAAATATCAAAAATATGCACCAGAATTACAAGATAACATTTCATTTGTGTCATCTACTCCAGAAGACCTAGTCTAAGATTTCACTTTTAAACCCTATGGAGCTTCATTTTAGCCTCGACGTCTGTAACCATTTACACGTCTTTTAAACGGCTAATCGGCGTAAAATTGCTCAGTGGGATAGTTGCAACCGCCCACAGTTTCTCGGAATAGAGCAACAGATGGACCGAGCCACTCGCAGTGTGAACGGATCATTCTAAACTTGACAGATGTGGCCCTGCGCTACACAGAGAGCCATGCCATAAGCCCCGTTGATTCCAATGGGAAAGTCCAAGGCTACTCAACTCAATATTAGTGTCCTTTCCAGTCAAAACTCTCAACGAAACAATGAAACAGTCCACAGAGAAAGAGAAGGCGTTATCCCTTGACAGTGTGTGGTATCACCACGGCGCCGTAGCACCACAGCGCCCCCAGTGGTTGTAGGGGCAGCCGCACCGGTGACACACTTCCCGTGGTTAAACTTTTCCTCTGGCCGCTCGATGGATCGCCCCCTCTCGTTCCTCCTAGCTGTCCTCTCTCTCTCCCGGGCGAGCGAGGGGGAAAGGGAAGGGTTACCAGTTCATCATGGAGCTTCTGTTCAGGGTCATGAAGAAGACTTGGCTGCTGCCTCCGGAGCGGACGGACGCAAAGAAGACCTGCAGGGGGCGAATGGCAGGGGGCGTTAAGGCTGAAATATACTTTTGTGTACGCCTCAACTTGGAGCCTTGCCGGCGGCAGCTGGTCCTATACACTCGAACTTCAGCTTGATGAGGGGTCGCAGGGGAGTCCCCAGCAAAATTAGTAGATTGTGTGATTTCACTAGGATTTCAATGACTAGAAGTTAGCCCAAGGAGAGAATGTAGTGCATATACTTGGTAATAGCTTTCACTATTATATTATACTTGTGCTGTTCTCGCTGATGCGGAAGTATATCAAGGCCTTTAGGGTCAGAATGATTCATCACTTTGCTTATCTATCGGGCCCATATTGACCTTTCCTTTCCTATAATAAAATTGGCTAGGTGGATGGTGTCTGTGAGTCCCGATTTGTGACACGAACGTGAGATTGGCCAACCAATACAACATAACACAACACAACACAACACAACACAACACACACCACACAACACAACACACACCACACACCAAAACAACAACAACACACACACACACACACACACACACAACACACACACACAGCCCTTAAAAAATTGGTGTAATAATTTGCTTCATGTTTGTACTATCAATCATTTTGTAATTATTTTGCTTGTTATGATGCATAAAACATTTCAGAGAAATCTGACAATGAAGTTCTATCGTATCGTACTGTATCTGTATAAGAAAGACCAGTCCTTTATATACCTTCCAAGGACATACAGGGTGTGCTCACATTAGAACAGAGAAGTTAGCGCTTCTACAGACATCTCGGAGAAATCCAGGAGCCACTGTCTGGCATACCGTAGTAAGTTATGGGTTACGGAAGATTTTTTTTAATAAAAATAAAGTACAGTACCTATGTTAAAGTTTCTTCCACACTATCTCATTTTGAAACAAAACAATGGGCTAAACATGTACACTGTGTAACTCTGTGTGAGGGTGTGTGTGTGTGTGTGTGTGTGTGTGTGTGTGTGTGTGTGTGTCTGTGTGTGTGTGTGTGTGTGTGTGTGTGTGTGTGTGTGTGTGTGTGTGTGTGTGTGTGTGTGACAGACAGCGAGACACACCTTGTCGTTCCTCTCCGACAAGAACTTCAGTCGCTGAGCTCGCTTGTGCATGAAAACTCCGTCGAGGTGTCCCGTCTCCACGGAGCGGATCTCGATGGCCTTCTCTCCCCAGCCCATGATCTGGTTGGAGTGGATGTAGGCTGCGGGGGCGGGACAGGGGACACACACACAGACAGGGGATTGGACAGGAGAGGGCTCACCACTACCGCTCTCACACCCAAGCCAATCACACCCGAGGCCACGCCTCCGGGAGGAGATTATTGCAGCAGTTTCTGAATGCTCGATAAACGGCTTTCATTTGCTCGCCACTTGGTTTGATGACGATATTTGATATTTGAATAAAATGAATTATTTTACAGTCAGTGAAGGAGCCTTTGGGGTATGCTGTCTGCTTGATCTGTGCATGTACGCTGTATCATTCACTGAAGCTCAAAATTGATGCCACCCTTAGAGAGGGTCCAGCTGGTGACACGCCCCCTGCTGGGAGGCCGTGCTCCTCTGAGAAATAAGCATTTGATTCCAGTGGAAGCTCTTTGTGCTTTTTAAAAAGCAGTTTTCATTTGCTTTCGGGTGACACAACTGATCCCACCTGTGGAGGAAAGGGGCGGGGCAGCAGCTCGTCACAGCACGTGTCTGATAAATGCTACAATACAGTCCTTCACCACACATTTCGGGTTGTGTGAGTATCCATGGTAACATTTAGAGGGGGTGTTCAGTCTGGGAGATGGGGGCTGAGGGTGGGCTTGGTTGTGAGAAACTCTGACAATATACACACAGACATCAGCATTAACTGGAGATGATGTGTTGTCTCCACACAAAACACAACATATAACCACACATAACCGCCACCACTGCTTCAAGACAGAGACACAGTCAATCAAACATAATGTTTAATTAATCAGGACATTGTACACTGATGTCAGACATGGAGGCCCAATGGAAAAACATCAGGGCTTTGATCGACTCGGATCAGAAGATCCAAGATCCATCCTTGATGTGCCAGACTGTGCTCAACTCAACCGTGTCCTGTTTCCATTTGCCATTTGCTAGAACTGAGTGTAGTGCTAAATAATAGATTCATTTAGATGTACTTCAACCTGCCATTTTTTCATGCTGAATTTTCTAGGCCACTGAATATCATGAGCATCTCTTTCTTTTTCATAGCAAGACATTCTTTGCTTTTGTGTTTATTTTTAAGAAACAGGAGCCCGCACTATCAAGGATGAAAGAATGAATACAAGCTGAAATACCTGATTTCACCATTAACAGTGTCACACAGAACAAGAGGACAGGACCCAACACAAGCAACAACACCCAGAGATGATGAGCACTACTCCATATGCTTAGAAAAGAGGTCACTGAAGTTGGAAGAAGAGTGATTTACTGTAAAAAAAGAAAAAGGAGGGAGTTGTGTGTGTAATGGGTGACTGAGGACGGAGTAGCGTTCTGTGGCACCTGTTGTTGTTTGCCGTTGATGTACAAGCATGCAGCGAGTGGATTTTCAATGCTTCACATTAAAGGAAGACACCAAGGTTTTGTGAGATTTTCTCCCATTGGTCATGAGAACACATACCGCGTTCAAAACAACTCAGAACTCGGAAATTAATTTCCAACTCGGAGATTTCTGACTTATGACATCATGGCGTTCAACACAACTTGGAACTCTGAAAAAAGGAACTCCACCTTGTTAAAAATGAATTGAACGGTTGTCCAACTCGGAATTACAGGTCGTAAATTTGGGTATTTCAGAGCTCCGAATTTGTGAGTTGGACAACCATTCAATTCCTTTTTAACAAGTCAGCACATTTTTTCCAAGTTGCGTTGAACACAACAACAGACACACTGGTAGTAGATCATCGGCTCAGGTGCTCCATGCAAACACTTTAGCAAACACTATGTTGAGTGATGGTAGGCTCCATGCTAACATATTAGCAAACACTATGTTGAGTGACAGTAGGCTCCATGCTAACATATTAGCAAACACTATGTTGAGTGACAGTAGGCTCCACGCTAACATATTAGCAAACACTATGTTGAGTGACAGTAGGCTCCATGCTAACACTTTAGCAAACACTATGTTGAGTGACAGTAGGCTCCATGCTAACATATTAGCAAACACTATGTTGAGTGACAGTAGGCTCCATGCTAACATATTAGCAAACACTATGTTGAGTGACAGTAGGCTCCACGCTAACATATTAGCAAACACTATGTTGAGTGACAGTAGGCTCCATGCTAACACTTTAGCAAACACTATGTTGAGTGACAGTAGGCTCCATGCTAACATATTAGCAAACACTATGTTGAGTGACAGTAGGCTCCATGCTAACATATTAGCAAACACTATGTTGAGTGACAGTAGGCTCCATGCTAACATATTAGCAAACACTATGTTGAGTGACAGTAGGCTCCACGCTAACATATTAGCAAACACTATGTTGAGTGACAGTAGGCTCCATGCTAACACTTTAGCAAACACTATGTTGAGTGACAGTAGGCTCCATGCTAACATATTAGCAAACACTATGTTGAGTGACAGTAGGCTCCATGCTAACATATTAGCAAACACTATGTTGAGTGACAGTAGGCTCCATGCTAACATATTAGCAAACACTATGTTGAGTGACAGTAGGCTCCACGCTAACATATTAGCAAACACTATGTTGAGTGACAGTAGGCTCCATGCTAACACTTTAGCAAACACTATGTTGAGTGACAGTAGGCTCCATGCTAACATATTAGCAAACACTATGTTGAGTGACAGTAGGCTCCATGCTAACATATTAGCAAACACTATGTTGAGTGACAGTAGGCTCCACGCTAACATATTAGCAAACACTATGTTGAGTGACAGTAGGCTCCATGCTAACACTTTAGCAAACACTATGTTGAGTGACAGTAGGCTCCATGCTAACATATTAGCAAACACTATGTTGAGTGACAGTAGGCTCCATGCTAACATATTAGCAAACACTATGTTGAGTGACAGTAGGCTCCATGCTAACATATTAGCAAACACTATGTTGAGTGACAGTAGGCTCCATGCTAACATATTAGCAAACACTATGTTGAGTGACAGTAGGCTCCATGCTAACATATTAGCAAACACTATGTTGAGTGACAGTAGGCTCCATCGTAACACTTCAGCAAACACTATGTTGAGTGACAGTAGGCTCCATGCTAACACTTTAGCAAACACTATGTTGAGTGATGGTAGGCTCCATGCTAACACTTTAGCATACGCTCCATGCTAACACTTTAGCATACACTATGTTGAGTGTAGGTCCATTGTTACTCCAGTTGGGAGAACGTAAAAAAACATCTCCCCTTTGAATAAATGCCTTCCAAGCAGTGTGACGTTCAGATTTCAATGTAATTGGTAGTTTGAATCCATTTAAAACAGCCTGGATAGCAGGCGGAGGAGGTCTGTTATTAATGTTACTCCTCGCCGCACTTCCTATGGGTGCACTTGTCAATGGCTTAGTCCCGCCCATTGGGCTGTTTATTGATGCTGAGTGGTGAATCTCTGGTAACATCTGAGAAAAAGCTTTTTCATATGATGATGCCAAACAGGAAGCAGCCAAACTCACCTCCGTGGAGTGGGCAGATTCAAAAGTCTGGACTCAGGCAAATTTCATTGTAGTGAGACCATATTTTTGAAATTTGTCCTCACTGTATAAAATGACCTATTGTGATCTCTAGGATAATCACAGCCCCATAAAACTTTACAACGACAAACTAGAGACCCAGGGCATTCAGGGGATGAATGGCTTCCCTAGGGTTATTCTACAATATATGATATGATAAATAAGGGGGTAGGCATATCTAAACAACTAAAGCCCTTTTGAGGATTTGGGCCTAATTGTATCCCCCCACCTTTGAAATCAAAAACTCCGTCCCTGGGGTAAGCTGACCAATTGGTCAATCTCCCAAAAACGTGGTGTGCTCCTTTCAGCAGGTACAAACATGAGTGAGCCTATAGTACTTTGGCAGCTTGTTTTGGGGTGTACCCGACAGGCATAAGCTGGGGAACAGAGAAAGAACGAAGAGGAGGAGCATGTTTCAGCCTCAGGTGAGAGAGAGAGAAGTTTGGCGTGGGAAAGCGAAAAGGAAAAGAGAGGGGTGGAGTG